>NC_056743.1:940029138-940169138 GCF_019279795.1 Protopterus annectens
ACAAACAAAATTGAATCCTATACAAAATCCCATAAGAGATTTAATAAATACAGCTATGTTTAAAGGTACACCTAAAAGAGGAGATGTAACATTATTTATCTTGTTATTTGTTATTTCGATCATAAGATTCTTGAGTTTTAAAAATGCCAAATGACATCTTTAAAAGGAATTTCTTTAGTAAAAGGGCAAGCCTAATAAGATACATTAATCTACACAAGGCCAATCTAGTCTTCCTGCAAGAAACCCATCTCTTGAAAAAAGATATTGATAAACTAGCCACTAATAAGTATACAGTATTGGTTAGTTCAGAGCACACTCAGAAAAAAAGAGGAGTGGCTATTTTATGGAATAAAAGTATGCCCATTCCTAAAACCATTAAGTCTTATCAGGATGACAAAGGAATGTTTTGTATGGTTACAATACAAATTAATGGGAAGACTTACACTTTAATTAATGTATATTGGATACCTGGAATTGGTATTAATACAGTGAAACATCATATTGATAAGATCATATCATTCTCTGTAGGGGATATTATTTTAGCTGGTGATTTTAATTGTATACTACATGAAAGTGATACTACCACTATAAAGAAAAGAAGAATTACATCTAATGCAAAACATTTAAATGATTTTGCTAATTCTTATCATTTGAATGATATTAATAATCAGATAGAGTCAAAATCATTACCATACACCTTTTTTCTAACAGATACAAAACTTATTCAAAAATAGATAGGGTCTTTATTTCTAACCAGATGGTAACAGATTTAATTAATTCCAAAATCATTTCATGTCCTATATCTGATCATAACTCAATTGCTTTTCAACTCATGATAAAAAATACTCATAATGTTCAGATCAAAAGGATACCAGCATGCTTAACTCAGCTAAAAGACTATAAAGAATATATACTTTCAGAAGTACAACATTTTCTAGACATAAATAATACTCCTGAAGTCTCCATTGTCTATGTTTGGGATGCCTTAAAATCATATCTATATGGACAAAGTATCAGATGGTATATTAACAAAAGGAAATCTTGGGATAAGGAATTGTTAGATATTCGAAGTAAACTAGACTCTTATAAACATAATAATAAAGAAAATATTATGGACAAGAAAGTTATTGAAGAAATAAACAAACTAAATGAGAAATACAAAGAAATTTTAACTCATAAAGTTAAAATAACTTTAGAGAATACAAGTTTTGTCTTATTCAATAAGCCCCAAATACTTACATAGACTTAAAAATAAAACAAAAGATTGAATAAACAAAACCATATCAAAGAAATCTTTTCTCTAAGGAAAAAGAAGAATGTTTCTAGTATACCAGAAATACTGGATGAATTTAGAAATCACTTTCACAAGATTAACCATAACAACATTAACATGGAACCTAAAGATAAAATAAAGGAGTTTATAACCACAAACATGAATAAAAGCTTAATAAACAACAGATTAAACTATTGGACAAGAGTATTTCATATACAGAAGTTATTACACAAATAAATAAGCTTAAATCAAACAAAGCACCGGGTAATGATGGTATTATACCAGAGATATATAAAATCCTTTCTAAAACTACATATTCATTAATACATAAGGTTTTTATTCTGGCCCAAACTGAGTTAATAACCCCCCCATCTTGGCAATATACATTTATTTCACCAATTTTAAAACCTAATAAAGATCCAACTAGATGTTCTTCATATCGACCCATCTCATTACTTAATGTTGATTATAAAATGTTTGAGTATTTTTGCTGATAGATTGAAGACAATTATCTCCGGCATTATAGACATAGATCAGACGGGCTTCATTGTAAATAGAAATACTTTTGATAATATAAGAAGAACTTTAACATTAATTGATTTTGCAAATAGGAAAAAGAAAGATTTAACACTTATTAGTCTTGATATAGGTTCAGCATTTGATTCAGTAAGTTGGGACTATCTGTTTACCTTACTGAAATGCACAAATTTCTCTGATGCATTTGTAAATTTAATTGAGCATTTATACAAAGGAACGCTGGCTTATATTAAGGTAGGAACATATGTTTCACAAAAATACCCATTCTTAAAGGTACAAAGCAAGGATGTCCACTTTCTCCACTATTATTCACTTTAGTAATGGAGCCTTGGGCTAATTTGATTAGAAACAGTACTGACATAGAGGGTTTTGAAATAGAAGAAAATACAACATCAAAAATTCAACTTTTGCAGATGATGTTCTAATTACATCAGCAGGATCTAATTCTTCTATGCAGTCTTTATTTGATAAAATGATGAATTTTAAAAGTATTTCTGGTTTAATATTCAGTGAAGAAAAACTAAAATACTACCTATATATACACGAAAAAATACTCTCATTAGTGATTTTACTAAATATGTACCCAACTCAGGTCAGATAACTTATTTAGGTATAATACTATCTAAAGATATTAAATCTATTATATATAATAACTATAATACCTGTTTTCTTAATATACAAAATCTTTTAATACCTGGAATAATATGTTTTTACTATGGAGGAGAGACTTACAATTATTAAAATGATAATATTCCCCAAGATTTTATACTTAATACAATCAATAATACTTTCACCTACAAAAATAACTATCAAGAAACTGAATACACTAATGTTAAATTTCTTATGGGCACCTAATAGACCTAGGATTGCATTAAAGAAACATACTAATAGCTGGTCTCAAGGGGTATTTCTTTTCCAGACTTTAATTTATATATTATCTCTTCTATTATAAAAGTTATTACTTTATTAATAGATCGGTCATATGTCGCAAAATGGAAAGATTATTGGGAGCTAATTAGTATGCACTTCATGAAAATCTCCTTAACACATAAAAATATGATTATAAATAACTCCATGTTGTGGTTGCTAAAGGAATTTTGTACTTCACCTATTACACCTAAACATATGGTCTGTTACCCATTAAATATTATTATTAGTTATCGTAACTTTATATTCATGCACCCTAAGTATAGGGAATGGAATTTTATTGTATTCCTATAATTTATACTCAGGGTATGCTTATGTCATCTACTTCTGAAGGAGCTCATTTAGCTATAGATAATAATCTAAAGTACTGGTATCAGCTGATATCTGATAATAAAGTTAAAAATCTAGATTTCTTAAAACAAGAATTTGATCTAAGAGAAACTTGCTGGTTAGAGGTTCAGATCTTTAGACAACATCTCATTGATAGAATAGATCTAATGTCTATAACAGTTAAAGAATCTATTCCAAAACTGATTGATTACTTGATAATAAATTTACAGCATAAAGTTTCTGATAAAGGTAAACTTTCATATATACATAAAATTATCAGACAAGAAACTTTTTACAATGTAGATTCATACTGGAATTATTTCACCTCCATTAATGGGGACCCACCAACTCAACAAGATAAACAATATATATTGGAATCTGCTTATAGAACTACATCTTCCATTGTCTGGAGACTTTATACATGGAAATTTTTACATAGATCTTTTTATACACCTTTGATGATGAATAAAATTAATAATAAAGATAATCTATTTAAGAGATGTAATGTAGAAATTAATGCTGACTGGGCTCATATGTTTTATGACTGTATGAAGTTGAAAGAATACTGGAAGTCAATTAATGAATTTTTGCAGGCTCTTTTTACAGATAATTTCATTATTTCTAAGTCTCTTATATTATTCAACACACCTGTACCTCAATGTGTTAAAAGATTAAGCTTCCCTTGTTATGGTCTATCCTAGCAGTGGCTAGGAAAATAATAACTAGAAATTGGATTTCAGATACACCTCCTTCGTTCAATGAATTTAAAAATGTTATGAATATAATGTGTCATATGGAAATAAGCACAATTAGAATGAGAACAACTAGAAAAACATCACATTTTATTGTATGGGATAATTTACAAAATTTGTTAAAAAAATTCTAATTTCAATAGCACAGTATTTTAGTTTAATTAATTGATCTGATTGTAGTGGATGTCTTTGTAAATACTTTAGTTGTTTTGTTGAATATTATAATAATACCTATTTTTAATTATTTGTATAAAATTGTTATGATATTTCTCTTATATGTTAAAACAATAAACTTGTTTTGAAAAAAAAAAAAGAAGAATAAGAAGCAGAGTCCTCTTCTGCTTGTTGGCTCACTTTTTGTTGGATCAGCTTTTTTCATTTCCTCCTTAGCCTGTTCTGCTTAAAAAATTTAGTTTGATCTTCAAGGAAAAAATACTCTGAAGACAGCTGGATATATATCAGCATGAATATCACACCTGCTACTCGATGTTCCCTGACTGCTGGGATAAATTTGCTATTCTTCTGCCTGGTGTACAGTGAATAATCATTTCTTTACAAACACTCTACAGTCTCTAGTTTTTAATGCTTTGCCATTTTGCCAGTTTTGTTAGTATCAGCTCTTTTTGCTAGCATGATTGCTGTGATGCCCGTGCATTGGCCCAGCAATCAAAAAGCCTCAATCCTCATCACTAACACCAGTAAGGAGCGTCCATATAGGGAAACAATATCAAATACACACACAGTAAAGTGCAATTTCCCTTAAGAGCACACAGAGATCAGTCTGGGGCTGGTTTCTTCCTTTCTCTCCAGGTCCCCAATAAGATTCCCCACTGGCACAGCAATAGAGTCTAGATCTCAGCCTGGTGGGCAAGCTAAAACCTCCAGCACCCTCTCTGTCCAACTAGTGTTTTGTGTCCCTGCCCAAGTAATTCACACAAACACACACACACTTTGAGATAAGAGTTTATACAACCACACAGACACTTCTGTCGAAGGCTGGCACAAGTTCTCCAGCTGTACCCCTTTTATCCAGACTATACGGCAGAAATCACTGCCACCACCCAAATAATATTTATCAGCTACTCAAAGGCCCTTATGAAAAGATGTCCAATTATTACTGTGCAATATTATTATCCAAATGGTAAGTGCAACCTAACAGTCGAGACATATTTGGAGTGACTTGGTACAATATCACTATATACATGCAATGTACTTTTAGAGCTTAAATTATCAATACACAAAACACAAAAAGCCACAGTTGAAAGGTTTAAAATATTTAATAATAAATAAAAAACACAAGACAATACTTCTTACTACACAGTGGTAGTCAAGAGTTCAGAGATCCCAGAGAAATACTTAAAATAATACCGTTGAAAAGTTTTGACATCACAGAAAAACAAACTCGTCTAATCTTCCTATTCCCTAGCTATATCTAAGAGAAAACACAGTTCTAAAATCCTACTTACATAAAGATACAGGCAGAGTTGGTGATGTTAGATGTTCTCAAGACAAAATGCTTTAATGCTCTCATTCTTTCTGTCCTTAAATTGATAATACAATACTACTAATTCATTTCAGATTATGTCATTTCTTTCTGGTTCCCAGGTCAACATACTCTCAAAGGTTAATAGCCCCTTTGATCTTGCAGTTGGTCAGGAACCAGAGCAATAAAAGAAATTATACATGCAAATTCTAGCCATTAACTCTGGCCTCAAAACAATAGGCAGAATTTCTTCATCTAGACATATCAACTCCAAGTTTTGACATCAAATAATTGATTTGTCAGCTTTGTTACAGTAGAGTGCACTGTTGTTACATTTTTGCAGTTCCACATTTAACACCATTTTTTCCTATTTAGGATAACAAGCCTGTGACTTATATTAATATTTACAAATGACAGAATTATCTACAAAATTCTATCTGGCTAGGCTGGCAGCCTTCACCTATCTTCACAATTGCGTCTTTACTAATGTAGGTCTTGGCTATTTTCTCATGGCCAAGTTTGGAGCATGCACACAATGTTCCCTTTCAATCAATAAATCCTGTTGTGGAATACCAGTCATGTTCTTTATTTGTGCTTTTCATAAAATGAATACAGTGTGCTCCTTCCAGTTTCTCTGGTACTGCAGAAAATCTCAGGTTTTCTGAGCATACTCTGTTTTTTAATTCTACTAGTCTTTTAAGCAACTTTTCTTGAGAAGCTTCATACTCAGCCAGTTTTTTTCATTTTATTTTTTGCAGTTTTATCAGTTCATCTGAACAGCTACCTAAAGTTTCTTCCATGTTTTTCCAGCCATTTGTTACATGAGTTAATATATTCCTTCAGTGTTTCATTTATTGTAATCACATCTGGGTACATTTATTTTTTTCTTTCTTCTAAATTACTGGAACAAAAGCTGAAGCTTGAACTTCTTTTTGCTGAACTACTGCAGAATCCTTCCAAGATAGTGTTTTCTTTTCACCGTTTTTGGTTTATTTTCTTTCAGGTTATCCAACTTTCTTCTTTGCTGGCAAACAGGCAGTGTACTTACTAGCCAGTAACTGAATTTTACCATAAAAATGGGTTTCAGTGGCACTCTATGTAGTCAGTTTATGTTTCCACACTAGGAGATCTGAAGTTAAGCTCTTGATCAGTGTGCACTCATCTTGGAAGTCTCCAACTATTCAACTATCTTATTGAGATGCCGAAATGCATCTTGATGGCTAAAGAGGAGATGATTTACTATAGCTGGGTCTGGGTTGGGATATATATCTCCAGCTAAGAGCAAAGCCTTATTCAAAAAGTGTTTCCTGAGACAGGTTTCAAAGTCTGATATGAAAATTGTTTTGTAAACTCTTTTCTGTCTGTAAACAGTAGTCTTTAGCTAATGCAATTTAATATATGTATGTCCATAAAATGTTCTAGTTTTTGACAGATAAATGTGCAAATAACATGAGTATGAGCTTCACTTTTTTTCTAAAAGATGACTTTCTACTGTAGGAGAGTTGGAGTTGCATGGTATGGTATGTAGTCTATAGTAAAGGAAGAAGGATAAGTAGCAGCAGTAGGATAGTTAACAAAGTGATCCAGTGTTGTCTGTTTTTATCCAATTCAATCTTTGGGTATTCAAATCTGATCAGATCTAACCACAACAACTTTTTAAAAGCTGTGAATCCAGGGCTGTGACTCCTCCCCTACCCGTAATTTTCTGTGTTCCTCCAGAAATACCTCAGATCTTGTTTACAAGGGTTCAGATCTTCTTTGGGCAGATAGGCAGTAGCTTGACTGTATTGCTGCTAGATTTGTTTCTGGGTTTTTTCACTTATAGTTTGATGCTTAAACTCCTTTACATTTCCTTCCCACTTATTTAAAAAAATCTTCTCAGGAGAGCTATCTTTCTAACCACCTCTGAACGGCTGGCTTGCCCTTTCCATTATTACTGTTATTTTTTCATGTTCTTGTCCTATTTTAGCTAAGGTCTAAAAAAAATCTATAGTTTATTAGTGTTTTTTTTTTGTGTGTAGTTGTTTTTTTCTGTGTTAATTGCTGCTGTTGTGAACTTTATTATGGCAGACAAGGTCCAAGCATTTAAGAGGTGTTCAGCTTGTGGATGTAAAATTCTCCAGCAGGACCTACACTGCTTGTGTGTTTACTGTCTAGGTGTGGGAAACCATGACTCAAACTACAAGACACATGTCTTGTTTGGTTCAAATGTATTGCAGGTACACAAGGACAAATTAGTCTTTAAGGGCCTTCTTCCCACCGAGGTGGGAAAGTTAGCTATTTCCACTTAATTGGAGTCCTATTCTCCAGACAAGAAAGCTAAGAAACCTAGACCCTCAAAAGAAAAAGAGAGGGAGAAAACTAAAGAAAAGCAGAAGGAATTAGAGAAAAGATTAAGGGAATGTTCTCTGGATCCAGCAGAACCTTTGGGTCCATCTCCAGGAACTCAAAAGCATTTGGACCAGAAACCAAAAATATGAGGCAAAATCTGGACATTCTGTGAAAGTCTGGACACTTAAGAGGTATGCTTGTTGTGTGTGTATAAGTGTGGCACAGCAGGACTCAGACTGCGAGTAGTGTGCCTTGTTTGGTTCAAGAGCATTACAAGGAAGCAGAGACAAATTAGTACTTAAGGGCCTTCTTCCCACCGAAGCAGGAACGTTGGCTACTTCTGCTTCATTGGATTCTTCTTCTTCAGCCAAGAAAACTGCAAAACCTAAACCCTCAAAAGAAAAAGAGAGGGAGAAACCTAAAGAAAAGCAGAAGGATTTACACAGAAGTTTGAGGAAATGCTCTCTGGATCTGGCAGAATCTTTGGGTCTGTCTCCAAAAATTCCAAAGTATTCATATCTGGAAACCATTTTGATCTGTACACCAATGCCTCCCCCATGCTTCTTACCAGAGCCAAAGAGTCCTAAGCACCACTGTCCATTCTTGCAAGAGAGGCATTCCTCCCGGTCACCTTCAGTGGCTTCATCTTTGAGATCCATATGTTGTACAAAAAGCCTTACCAAAGTGAATGTTAATTGGATGGTGCAGACGTTCTTTCAAATGCAGATTCAACTGGGGGTCCTCCCGGTATCTTCCCCTTTGACCATACTGGGTTCAGCTCCATCCAGTCCTCTGTTGGTGTCTCCAATTCAGATCTAAAATCCACGGATCCAAGCCTCCACAAAGCACCTATGTTGGAACCGATAGTCCTTTTTACTTTGGACTCTGACTGTATCCCTTACTCTTTCGACTCTGATTTTTTTCAGATCAGGACAAGTCATGGAGCTGAGGCTTGAGGGGCAGGTTTGACCCAGAAGTTATTAGAGCTGTCTCTCCCTCTTGGTGCGTTGGTGCTCACTAGCTCAGTTCTATTGTCAGCTCTGAGCTGGGTCACATTGGATTGGAGTGGACTCCTCCTATCCAGTTTTTGGATCAGAGGAGTGCTTCTTTAGCTCCTGTTATGTCCTTGGCTTTCTAGGCATTTGAAACAGGTATCTTTGTCATACTCAGCTCCTTCCCCACTCCCTTTGGATACTTTGTCAGAACTGCTACAGTCCTGATCGACAGAGATAGTCAGCCTCTTTAAGCTTTGAGTGTACTTGCCACGCAAGTTTCCAGTCTGATTCAGAATTCTCCCTGAAAGTCCAAACTCAGCAGAGTCTTAGGAAACAGATGTGTAAGAGGAGACTTGTGAATTTTCCCCAGAGTCAGTCATGGAAGACACAGACTTGGATAATGGAGAACGGTCTCCATGATCCCCTCTAGAAGATATCACCTTCAGTGATATTCTGAAAATGGTGAAACAGCAAGGGGGTTGGTCCACAGATACTCCATCTCTTGAGGAGTCTGTGCTCCTCAAGGCTTTTGGGGTTGGCTCTTCTACTTCTTGGGTGGTTTCACTCTCTGATGCCATCATAGATCTGGTGGCTGAAGAGGCATAGAACAATCCTGATGTGGTGGAACCTATCCCAAAGAAACACGACAAGTCTTGGTAGTCCCAAAGAACAGAGCACACTGGAGCAAGGGTTTTCTAGTAGATGGGATGGTTGGGGCAGCAGCCAATAAGAAGGAACTCTATGACGAGAGCACATCTGTCCATCTCCCTAGCAGGGAGTCAAGGATGTTGGACAGGCTTGGGAAATGGGTGTATGCATCAGCAACTTATGCACTTAGACCGTTGAACTACCTTGCTCATATGACATGCTTTCAGAGGGACCTGACCAAAGAGCTCATCAAGTCACTATAATGTTTAACTCGTATATGGAGCTCTTCAGATATGTCTCTTGAATGCAGGGCCAGTGATGTGCTAAACAGTAGCCATTGTGTTGGAGTACATTTGCAGAAGTATAATTCTGATGGCAATGTTTCTGCCACTGGTGGCCTTGGAGATGTTAGGGACAGATTTACAAATAGGTCTAGTCTCTTTTAGCATGCTTACTATTGATAATCAGTAGAGAAAAGTGTGGCTGGTGAAGCTCATTGAGGCATTGTATGGAATCTTTGCCATTAAATATGCCTTTAAGAGCAGAACATATCCCTAGTGATGGCAGCCATGTAGCAGACTCCCCTTCTTTTTATAAATAACCACAAACTAAGAAATAAAAGAAAAAGAAAAAAAAAACACACTGGCCAGTAAAATCCAAAGATTTAATAGACAAAAAAAACTCACTCTAGTGCCTCGGCTTAAACCCTTTCAAGAGTACAAAATTATACTATCACAAACACCATTTAAGTAGTAGATCCTATTAAATAATTAGCACCCATTAGTACATTAATTATATTAAATGAGGATCTTCCAGTTACACTCAGAATTCAGTCCTATAGGCATTAAGGTATCAAACTTTAAAATGAAGACTGTTTCTTTATATAGCAGCTTATTCTTTATTTGTGCAACATTACAACACGTAACTTTTTCCAAGACAGTTCCCTGCAAGCAGCTATTATTTCCACCATAGTGATTTAAAATATGGAGAGCTAATTGGCCTTTCAGCTCTTTTATTTCTAATGTTTCTAAGGTTCTATGGAGTATCTGTGGACCAACCCCCTTGCTGTTTCACCTGACTCTAAAAAAAACTCTTGGTTTCTTCTATATAAAACAGGCCACAGGAGTACCTCGGGGCATATCGACAATTTAAATGGTGTTTGTGATAGTATAATTTTGTACTCTTGAAAGGCTTTAAGCTGAGGAGTTAGAGTTTTTTTGTCTATCAAATCTTTCGATTTTACAGGCCAGTGTGTTTTTTTCTTTCCCCTTCTTTTTATCACTGGGAGTACTTGAATATTTTGCCCCAGAGGTGAGAAGCAGACTCTTAGCATGCATTACACCATCGCTTACAGATTTTTTTTAGATCTAAAGTTTAGATCCTAACAAAGGTAGTGTTTGAGCCCAAAACAAGAAATGGAATCATCAATGTGTGAGGCATTTTGTGTGGTCAAGGAAGAACAAGAACTGGGGCATTATCTAGTCCATACTTGTAAATCAATAATGCAACTATATACTGACATTGGGGGAGAGGTAGGGGAAATGCAAATATTCATCTGTCTGGGCTTGAATAGTAACAGACAGCTAGAGGATAAGTGGACTTGACAAAGACTTTAATGTAAAGGAAAATTTCAGAAGGAAGGACAAAATGCCACTGTAGCACAGTCAAAAGCTAGAAGACCTGTTACCTCATGGTCTGCAAGGTTATTTGGCTAGTTTTATTCAAGGTTTGCACCCATAATGAAGGGAGACTGCTGTTTAGAATAGCATCGACAGTAGCGATTTGCACAGTTCTTACAGTATTCACTCTGGTGTAGCTTAATCTTGTAAGTGGCACAAACCACCCCTGGTTTTAATCAGTGATCAGCTGCTTGTGGAAGATGGTGCAGTACAAGCATACCTCATCAGGGCTAAGAATAGCCAGAAGGCACAGGGTACGCTAATGCCATGTCAGACCTCGAAGGGGCAAGCTAGGAAATAAAGTCATAGATGAGTCATCACATTAAATGCATGGAAAGAGTAGATCAGGCTTTTTATGACATGGGACTGGAGCATCACACCTGTTAGTGCTTCACACCAGTAGGGCTTCCAAACAGAAAATTACAGCACTGAGTAGATAAAATGCCAAGCAGCGAAGCTGTGCATAGACCACAACAGTTATAACTAGGGGGTTTTGGTCACTAAATAATGCCTGTTTTCCCTAGACTTGCTAATGCTACATCATTTTATAATGCTTTTCTCTGCATATCCTTAAGGAGAGCCTGTCTATGTGAGACTTTGTAGTCAGTCCATTAAATTATTGGTCTAGTGTCAGTTGTCAGATTCTCAAGACTGAGTACCTGTGGTTAGTGTAGGACGTACAAAAGGGGAAAAACGTAGAGGAATGCTGGGCCTACAACAGACACATCGAGGTGGACTGCTACTTGATGCATTGGTCTTACAAGTCATTTTAATGATACAAATAAATAAATAAACTTCAAACAAGTCACTTTGTTAATAATGTACAGACCCTGGGAACTTGGTAAGATGCTTTCCAAGGGGTTCAAAATAAAAGTGATTCACACAGTATATATTTGAAATAAAAATCAACAAAAGGGCAACCAATAGTAATATGGATAACAATTAAACAATTGCACAAGATATCTCCGTAAGAGTTCAGTATTTACCTAGAAGGAAACAACATATTACATTTTAGAACATGCAAGGTTTCCTTTTTCATTAGTATTTTTGTATACTCCATCTGTTTTCTTTCATTAACTTGCACTTTACACAGAAAGGTTACTTTGATAGTATCAACATTAACAACACACTTGTGAAAATAACAACTGTGCTGTTGCTGTTATTTTAAAAAAGTATTTCTCTTAATATTCCAGGAACCTGATTTTGAATGCTCTTTTAGTTAGCCCTTTGTGTGCCTTGCCACAAGGGCAAATGGAAACATATACCACCTTACAAATAAAGCATGTAGTCTGTTGTTTAATAGTACATTGTCAGTTATTAATGAACACTAAAGCTGGGATTCATAGACAAGTGATGTGTGTGCAAAGCACTAAATTTCAAATAGATCACTTAAAGAAAAGCTAAACAGTTAATCAGACATGTAGTAATAGCACTAGCATACTGAGCAAAAGATAAGAGATACAATGCTAATAGGGAAAACACCATTAAACTGCTCTATAGCAAGAGCAGTGCTGTAGTAGTCAGCATGATGGATGTGATGGCTGTCACAGGCAAGGCACAGAAGAACTGTTGAATAATGCATCTTTACATGCGCAATGTAGTACAACATAGCCATAATTAGAACCCATGCCTCTCAGCCTCTGAGCATTAAAAATCTTAGCAATGGCTTGTAAAAATCATCACAAAAGATCAGAAAGAGGAGTATTTTCTTATTTTTCTCAATAGAAGTCTTTGTATATTAGACCCTATATAGATAGTGATAGATAATGTTTTCTAGGATTAGTTTGCTTATTTTTTAATGTATGTAGCCATAAATATGTCTGACTTTATGAGGAACATCAGACGTCTTAAGAGAAACAGCAGCAAATTTGAAGGCCCAAATCACAGAGCTATGCCTAAACTAAATCATAGCAGTTAAGAGGTATGTTAGCACCCATCTGGTACAAGAAGAGCATCATAATTGCCATCATATACATCAGTATGTGTTTTCATAGTAAACTGGCAACCCGGTTCTTCATATAAATGGGAAGAAATGGTTGAGATGGGAAAGAGGAAGTGAGAGGAGAGAAAGCAGTGGGAAATACAGACCAAAAGGTATGATAGTTAAAAGGAAGGAAAAGTTTTTGGGGGTGGGGATGGACTTTTTTTTCTAAGTGAACAAAGATGTGTAGATGAAGAAAGTACTGGGTGATGGCTAACAATGGGATAGAGGGAGAAAGACAGGTAGAAGGGCAGACAGACAAAGGTGGAGCACAGATGCAGACAGATAACAGCTCTGTGCACAAAATTGTTGAGGAAGAAATGGGCTGGAGACATACATACAGAGGTTGGACAAATAGTAATGGGGAGAGTTGGGCATGAAACAGGGAATGGAGAATGACATGGGTGAAGGGTGGACAATGAGCAGGGAATGGGAAATGACACATTAGGGAGAGCAAATTAAAGGATGGGGATATGGTGGAGTCTGGGCATGGTTGAATGCCTAGCCAGTCCACTGGCCCACAAACTTGGACATCACTCACCTGCTGAGCAAGCCAGTGAGTGGGGCCTCCTAGTTCTATGACTCCACCAGTTGTGTCAAATGGTGCTTCATGTTGCAGAGGCAGTCATCCAGTCGCTGGCACATGTTGACAACTATCAGCTACTACAACTGATGCTGGGAGACCACTTGAGACTCTTTTGGTCCACTTTCATGAGAGGATCCTTCACCCCTTCTCTTGAGAGGCAAACAAACACGAAGGGTTTCAGTAAGCCTTTCACGTCACCTTCAACAAGAAGACCACCATCTCTTTCCCTTGAGGCAGACTTGATGGTTACATCTTAGTGCCTAGAGACAACAGTAATTGTATACCAATGTTAACATGCCCTGTTGTCCACCTCTTCCACAAATGAACCTGCAGACATTCAATAAGAGGGGAAAAAATCATCACACACATATGTTACAAACACAGTTGTAGTTGCACAGTGGAATGGCACAGATGTCATATATACCTTGCTGCCAAGAGAGGTGATGCCATCTCTTGCAGTACCTAACCATATTCAGCTTCCAATCTTCCACCACTGGAAAACAGAATAGGTACTCTGGAGTATAAGGCAGCAGATGACAATGCTACTGAAAAAATGTTGAAAATAAATTTCAGGCTCCCTCTTTTGTACTTCTGCTTCCCAGTGGTGAATTAAGTTGGGGTGGGACCACTTCTGGTCAATGTACCTGTGCTGGTAGTACTGACCAGAATAGATGATGCCAATGGCATCTCAGCATTGTAGCCAGCTCATGCCAAGCAGTGAGCCATCATAACTGCCCAGCCAGTGCTCCCTGAAGTTACTGTACAGGAAGAACAGGAAATTCATGCCCCAACTGGCATACTGAGGTGTGCCCTGCATTTCCCATCCCTTGAAGTAGCCATGGCCTGTCAGTCAGGTCCAGTCGAGGAGCAAAATGGTAGCTCCATTCTGACGGATGCACACTTATGAAACATGCTTTGTACATTGTAGCACTGCACCACAGCACTGTCACATGATTATATTGTTGTACTATGTCACTGTGGGCATACACATGCTGTATGCATGAACATGCATGTCACATGCTTAATATTCATTATGATATGCATGCCTTCTCATGAACATGTCTGAATGGCGCAATTTGCATTGGCAGCATTTTACAGACAGTTGTGCTATAAAATGCATAACCATCACACTAAGTAGCACTTGTTAGAATTATGTAAATTATCAATATCATTTGGAGCAACAACACTTATAACTGTACAACTTCAGACTAGAATAAAAGCCACTGTATAGCTGGAGCTTCCCAACATTAAGGAAGGAGTCCTGCCTGGTGAAGTAACTCAGCAGCAGCATCCAACCCTGTGATGGATCTTAGAGTGAGGCAGATGTAATGGTTTATGTGTGACTGTGAACCTGTGACACTGGCATGGCACAGCACTCTAATCCTATGGCTTTGTGGAGTTTAAGAAAACATAGTAGTCAAGTGCCACAAGGGGCGTGGGTTTCCAGGGCCATATTTTGAGGTATGAAGATGGTTAAGGAGGGAGGTTTGACTATAGCTACCTGGCTTGCCACTCTTGATTGTGGGCATTGTCCAGGTCATGGGCAGTGAAACTAATCAAACCTAACAGGCAGGATGCCCCATTAGAGTGCACTTGTACATTCCTGTAGTTCTACCCCTTCCCTGTCATGGAAACATTGTGCAGTGATACTGCAAGCCAACATTGTGAACACCACTAATGGTCACACTGTGACAGCTCAACCCCACTAACATTTAGTTCATTACTGTACTGTTGTCTGTTCTTAATTCAGGTGCTAAGCTTAACTAAGGAGTTGTTTTTGTGTTGTCTTTCTCACCTGAAAGAAATTCCTTTTTACTAGAAACAGGTAGGTTGTACTGGGCCAGAAGCATTGCATATAGTTCTGGGAGAGCTCATCCATCAATGAAATATCATTTCATTGCAATATCCTTTGGGTTCTTTTATGTACAGCTGTAACCACTATGTAAGTATTATAAAAGATAACACAGGAGAGCCATATGGAACCATCTGCACCATTTACTGACACCTCAGGCAACTGCCAAAGATGGAAGGCTAACTGTCACTGAAAGTATTTAGCCTTCTAGGTAATGGGTGCTTACAAAGAAACTGACCACAAATATTTTACATCCATCCCTTTTGGCCTTATGCTTTCAATTTGTAATCTAAACTAAGATTTACCATACTGTACTCTGTATGGCATGTGGAATACAATTAAAAAATAACACAGCTTTAGGACTCACACAGCATTTTACTATTTGCATATACCAGTTATTGCTACTTGGAGTTGTGATTATTTAGCAAACCTAATAGTTGAGCAATCCATATCACAGTCAGACAAGCCTGCATAGGGACAATCTGGTACAAGGTTGCATTCAACATAATCTTGCAACTCTATTACAGTATCTCTATCTGGTACTTGTATCATCTGCAGTTTTTCTGTCACACGTGTTACCTAATTAAGAGTGTTATTGTTTCAAATAAAGTCAGTCCTGTTTTATATTTATATTTAGCTGCTCTTATTGGTCCAATTTCAGTAACATTAGCATGATATGCTGGAGGTCTTGAGTTTGATTCCGAAATGACAGTTAATATATAAATGCCTTATGTTATGCCCAAGTATATGATTCACTTTGGGCTCAACTATATAAGATATAGAAATTGCAGCTGTTCTCACTTCTACAGCTTCTTGTTACTTTGGTTACCAATTTGGTAATTGAATTTTACACTGTCTTGATTCTCCCTACGTAAATCATTGGGGATAAAACTCGTAACAGTTTTGTCATAGTAACTATTTTGCTTTTTTGGAACTTTATGCCATATTTCCTACATCTTTCGTATAAACTGAGATGTAGCAACACTGAAGGCACTGACAATTGTGCCTTGAGTCTTCTTCCCATCATTAACTGTGGAAATGAAAGCCCAACAAGTTATAGTGAAGTATTTGTAGGATCTAGTAAAGTCATATAACAGCAGTTCTTTGCAATAGCAGTACACCTCATGACATTTTAATTGTTTGGATTACTCTTACCAACTGACCATTGAACAATGGGCATCTCAGACTCATAGTAACACATCTGAACTTCCATTCATCAGCAAATTAGTGAAACTGGCTTGTGTAATGAGCATTCATATTTAAATGAGCAACAAGGTGTAGGCAAATGAAGTAAATCAAGATGGATGAGCGATTCGGAAATGTATAAAGAGCAAGACATGATGCGCTGCACTAGTGTTTATGATCACAGCTAAATTATTGCATTCATAACACAGAAGCACAAAAATGTGATGGGGATTGCCCCAGCATTACTTAATATAGGTACCAAACCAGACAGCACTTAACATTTCATGGATTCCACGATACAAACATTGTCGACTGATACTGTGTGGGTAGGGACATCATGCAGGACCTGGTAGACATTTGTAGACTTCATTTGCATGCTTGTATATTAGCTGCGGGAACCTTTCAGCAACCGAGGACATGATGGTGGTTTCCCAGGCATCTGCCTCAAGAATACTCTATCATTTTCTCAGTGTTGTACTGCAGCATGTGAGGAATCATATGTGGTTTCTGTGTATTACAGCAGAGACAGCAAACACCATCAGAAACACACAGAGTAAAACAGAACAGGCAACTATACATTATTGCAAAACAGTGTCATTGCAGAGCATGTACTTGGACTACAAGAGACATACTTTCACTGTCTGGATGCATCTCTAGTGTCCTGCAGTACACCCTGGCACATGTGTGAAAATATTTTCAGTATGTGTAATGTTACACAATATCATACTTAGGAGGCAGTTATCATGGGGAGGCAGCTGCACTAGGAGCAGCCTCTGGCACACCAGGTGGTGGAGGCAGAGTCAGCTGAGGAGTTGATGGAGAAGCCAGCAGCAGGGAATGAACATGCTAGATTGAGTAGGGTGAAGTATTCTTTGGCAATAGGAAAGAGGCAGAGGCCTTTTGTGCACAGATTCATCCTATAGAGAAGCATATATACCACAATAAAAGTGATAATATAAACCCACCACTGGACTGAGTTTACCCATGCATAGGCTGGCTACTCTGTGCATCAGATATAGCCACCCTGGTAACATTGCACAGTTGGTAGAGCACAGTTATCACCATTTGCACATGTGAGGAAGGGAGTACAAGTGGGCAATGTCTTTCACATGAAAATATCTGAGTACTGAGGCCAATGAAAATTTACTATTCTTGTGTAAGGAGCTTTTGGGGGCATTATCATAGAAGGCTTTGTGAAGGCCCAGTTTCACTGGGGGCTGTGGTAATTGTGTTTGTGTGTGTGTGTGTGTCTCTGTCTATCTTTTGGGACACATCCTCAGCAGTAGTTGCAGCACTGGGTTTTGATCTACTGGACAGGTCCAGCACATGCATAGCAGAGGGTTGGGTATCGCATTCACTCGCCTGCCCATGAGAGATGCCTCTACCAGGTGTTTCATTGTCCTCTCTAGTGCTGGATCCATCATAAGATGGCCTAGTCAGCTTCCTAGGGCACAGTGCTGTCTGGAGGGGCCCGGCCATACAACATTTAGTTTCAGAAAGGTCCATTTTTTTAAGTTGCAAGAAGTCCGTAAAAAAGTCCATTTTAAAATCAAAAAATGTTAGTTTTGCTTTAAACATTTACAGGCGGTCTGTTCTGCATGACATGCTTGAAAGTTTTGATCTGCATGCACATCACACAGAGCAGACTTCCTGCTCAACATACATGTGACTGGAGTGCAACGTATGACCAAAATCAAGTCAGGCACCTAGAGGCAGACTGCAGCAGTACCAAGCAATCCAAAACCATTGCAGTGTGCATTGGGAGAAAACAGCAGATTATGCAACAAGCAAATGCTGAGAATTTCAGCAGCAATGTTTTGTAATACGACCCCAGGTTAGTAGCTCAGAAGTGAGAGAACAGTAGGTGTGTGCAAATGCAACATATGCTTGAAATGATACAGAGTGCGGTACAAGCAGTAGCTTTACTGTGTTGTCTGTGTTAAGTAAAATGCCCCAGTTAGGGGACACTGTGTAAAGTGACTGCTGAAGATCAAACTTTAAGCCTCAGTTATATGGGCGAGTCATAATCCTCCACACTAACTCTTGAGGCCTCCTTCAACTTCATTCGTTATATATTTATTTATTTTTGTAGTGGTAGAGCACAGAGGAACACTGTGTATTTCATAAAATACATCTTGATGCAAAACTTGTTAAGTGACTTAAAGTACTTTGCTCTTGTCTGCAATTTTGCAGACTATCTCTGATTTTTCCTTGTATTTATCCCCTGCCCTGTCCTTGAGTAAGTCGCTTAACCAGGCAGTGCTTTGGGACAACTAGAAATTTGGGCTAGGCTCCTTAGTAGTTCCCTCTATTGCAAATTTAGTACCTATCCATGAATCACAGTAGTTAAAGTATAAAGGAAGGAAATTAATTATAGTAAACAGGAGCATTGTCATATGAGCCAATTCTTTGTGTGTTATCATTGGTTCCCGTTCTCTTTGTTGACAGTGTGTTTATTATTTAGCTGTGAATAAATGTGACAGCATTATCTCTGAGTTAAATGTTAATATTTTACCTATGAATGCATTTTTATTTAGCTTGGTATTTGGTAGGCACATAATGGCTTAGATGTTTACCTTACAGACATAAGATACAGGGTTTAATTCGTTTCTTGGGAAGCAGTGCTAAGCTCAAGAAAGTCCTCTGGGGTCATTAGCCTAGAATATCCTATGAAATGGTCATCACTGTGCTTGCTGTAATATTTGAAATAAAGGTTTTAAATCAAATCTCTGTAATCATTGTAAAAGTAAAGAAAAAAATAGTATGCACATTGACAGCTTTGAACAGTGTGGAGAGACGGACAGGTAATGGGATACTGAAATGACTTGGGGGAGGGCTGGTACACTACCCTGTTTACGGCCCCATTTGACCATGATCCGGCTCTGGTCCTGGACAGATGTCAATATGCTACATGACTGTGAATGACATCCTTTGCCATATGTGCCACTGCTGTGACTGTCGTGAACCCTTGAATGTCCTTTCATGTCCACTCCTGGCTGTAGTCATCTCCACAATAGATGTAGCTATGGAATTGCTATCCCTGTGTGACTGTGATGTAGGCCATCCATGTCTAAAATGGCCATTGTTAGTGGAGGTAGCAATGGCATGGCTTTGTGAACTGTGCTTGATGCACAGCATGCAAGCATGAGAGGACATGGCACATGCTGGTATGTGAACTGTGCCTGATGCACAACATGCAACCATGAGAGGGCATGGCACATGCTGGTATGTGAACTGTGCCTGATGCACAACATGCAAGCATGAGAGGACATGGCACATGCTGGTATGTAAACCAGCATATCAACACTGTCACACCTACAAGATATGCACTCCCACAAGTCATTCTGCACACCCTGTATTAGCTGTACTGACAATAAAGTGGCTGTGGTGGTACTAGCCTGTGACTCCGTGATGGCCCTTCAGCCCTTCATATACAGTGGATCATAGCCATTGACACAGCTACTTCAGGGGAAGGACACTATCCCTGTTTCTAATTAGCACCAGTACTCACACCCCTGTGTGTACCACACTGTCCAATGGGGCTTGTTGCAAACACAGACAACTGGGCTGTATGGGGTATCACACTTCCATGATGGTGAGTGTTCTCAATGACCCATCCTTCTTCCATGGTGTATCTCCTGGGTGTCAGCTGACACAGAGGCTATGTCCATGGTTTGTATAGGGGATCCAGTGGTCACATCCCTGTGTCCAGCACACACACACACACACACACACACATACTTTTCTCCCTGACCATGCCATCTTATGCCCACCATCATCATTAGAGGTTGACGATCCTCCAGAATCAGACACTGGCAGTTCCTAGTAGTGTTACTAGACAGAGAATTATGTTTGGACACAGCAAAGCATAAAAACCTTGTGTAAGAATAATCAGCTATGGGAACATCCATCAAATTCAGATGTTCTAGTACTAATTTTTGAAAAATAAATGTTACAGTGCCACACCTTGTGCAGGCGGTCATGCAGGTTAAATCCCCAGTGCTCCTGTATAATCCAAGGCACACAGCTTTATTAAGTTGGACAGTGAATACTGTGGCAAGGGAAAGTAAGCATACTGTTATACATGTGTACTGCTATATAACTGGGGCATCTCCTACAGATATTCTTAGGGTATGATGAAGATCTGCTCAGGTGTTCATCACCAGACTGTTGGACCAGGACAATGTGTCATTGTCTCTGACAAAGGCCAGGAACTCCTCAGTCAGTGCCAGAGATGGCACAACTGATGGCTCCTCTTCCATCAACCTACCTTCCTGTGCCATGCAAACAACTCATTTCCCCACAGCATATGTAATATTGTTGGCTATGCAGTGGGCCATTTAATAAGTATAGTCCTGGCTACCTAAAGCATTAATATTTGGCAAAAGATCTTTCCAGGCATAGTCTTGGTAGTCCAATTAGCACCAGCAGCATTGTGGCCAAAGAGTCACTGGACATAGAGATAGAGGGGCTGCAGTAGCAGCTCATTCTCTGAGTCTGAGAACTTGGCTTTGCATGCAGTGTTCTCAGCAGAGTCACTGTCCTTCCTTCATTTATCCTTACTAGATATAGTTCTGTAGGCATGCAGAAGACTGGTATTAGCATGGTGGTAATGACTGCTTCATGTAATCCCTTACTGCACTGTAGCCCCCCCCCCCTTATCTGTATACCATGTTGATGGTGTGTCAGACACTCATATGTGACTGTTGAGATAGTTCGTAAAATGTGAGTCCCATAACACTACTGGCAGCATTTCCTTCACCTCCAAAACTGTAAGAGTTCTGGTCACCACACTGAAGTGAATGTTTCCTCTCATTGTTAAATATGTTTCCCATAGTTTAAGTTATACACCAGTAACATTGTGTGCCACCAAATCCCATTACAACACAGTCCTGAATTTCTTAACTACTTGCTACTGGGTGTGTTTCTCATTAGGTTTAACATTCCTTCAGCACAACTATAACTTAGACTTCTATTACCACACCCCCTTAGGCTCTCCCTCTCTCATAATGCTATGTGCTAACATACTCCTCAGATCTCTTTTGCCATTCAGATATAATTCTCCAGCCTTGTGACTAAGATTTCAGATAAGTGAAAATATTATTTTTCTCTAAGGAATTCTTCATGCATCCTCTCCAGTTTTCTTTCATGTGCTCTTATATCACAGTTTTTCCATCTTCTTCAACAAATTTCTCTACATATTGAGAGCCACCCAAACATACTCAGAGTTGTTATTCATTATTTTTTTATGTACAATAAAAAATAAGGCTTCAGGCTTTAAAAAGATCCTAAAGTGTGAGCACAAAATTCCATCTCTGGATCCTCACTCTGAATGTATCATTTGTCTTGCTTCTGAACATTTGGAAGAGTCTTGTGATATTTGTTCTTCCTTTGGTCAGTGACCCCTTCTCAAGAGAAAGAATAAGCTAATTTTAAGAGTTCTTCACCCCAGTTATGCAGGAGATTCAGCTGGGACTTCTTGTTTGACTTCAACTAGTCAGCAATCCAAAGGAGTGAGAAACATGCTTCAAAGCCTATGGACAAGGACAAAGATAAAGGCAAGACTAAAGATAATGGAGAGACAAAGAAAAGAGGAAAAGGACAGTGGCTAAATAAATAAAAATTAAATAAATAAGTAAACTTTGCCCAGCACCGAAGGTTTTTAAATCTCCAGGTTTGTCTCTTTCCTCAGTCCCATAATTTTTTTTACTTTACTTGACCTTGACCACCATTGCCTTCTTTCTATGATTCCAAAACCATTATTATTGTGAATTATTCCCCTGAGATTTTCTTCGTCTGGCTCACGGTCTTCTGAAAGGGAAATTTCCAGATTTGTGATTTCCTGGCCCCCCTGTACAATATCCGGCATGTCTATCAGATTCCTCAGAAGTTTAGCTGATATTGATAGGAAATGGCTGATGATAGTCTTTGTGAATGCTTATATAGTAGTGAAAGTCATTCCCCCTCCATCTCTCCTTCCACTCTGAGGGTTATCAGGGCTGCCCCTTCTACTCCATTTACCTTTGCTCCTTCTGATTATGGAACAGGTGGTGTTGGAGCTGAAGCTTCCTCTGATCATCCCATTTTGGCATTGACAACAGTGGTGTCTTTCCCAATGGTTCTTCTAACACGTTCAACTCAAAAGTTTTTGGAGCTGAGCAGGTACCAACGCTGAGGGATCATTGTCATCACCTCAGGGCAGAGATGGCTTTGATAAGTTGGGGTTTGTCTTTGTCCTTGGGTCCTCAGCCTTTAACACCTCCGCACCAGTTTTAGTCTCCAGTGATATGTTCAAGAGTGAGCAGGAGAGCAAAACACTTTCTGCTGACAGATCCTTTTCTAATCCTCAAATATGTTATTTTAGGAATCAAAGAGGAGGAACGTGTTTGTGGTTCAAAAAATCACAGCATTTTACCTTTGACTTCTCTTCCAAAAGAAGCCCCGTGGCAGAGGGGGGAACTCCAGTGGACACTACCCCAGGAGTAAAGGGGGTCTGCAGAATCAAGGGATTAGAGGACCCTTCCCTGACAAACCTTTCCAGCATTCCTGACAGACTGACCATCTGCTGCCCACTGGAGGCAGTTGGGGGACACATCTCTTTGACTTCAGAACTGGATGGCCATCACTCTGGATTATTTGATGAGAAATTAATCCCAGAAACTATGTTCTTTTCTCTCCAAACTACCCCATCTTATAAAACCCTTCTAAATGTTCTACCCTGTCAAAAAGGACCACAGCTCAAAAAATTCCTCAGGTGCTAGAAAAAAGTCATCCAGGAGGTCCCACCAGATCACAGAGGATCCAGAATCTACTCAAGATTCTTTTTAGTCCCCCCAAAGAAACTAAGGATCTCAGGCTTATACTGGACCTCAGCAACTGAAGCATGTGAAAAAGATAAATTTATTGATGGTTGTGGTGCAGACCATTCTTCCTCATCTGGTCTAATTTCTGCAACTGTTTTACGTTTCTAATACCATGATGGGAAGAGACCCCATTCCTAAGTCAGGATACTATTAGAGTTCATGAAATAAACTCACAGGAAGGGGGAGGGGCTGGATATATTTGATAGACCTTCAGGATGCTTATTACCACATAAAAATCACAAGACAGTCCAGAAAGTTTCTGCAGTTCTGTATGAGAGCCAGTCATTATCAGTTCCAAGCTTTGCCATTTGGTTTCACCAGAACCACCCAGGTATGGCAGTAGTAACAGCATTTCTCATGCTGTAGGGATTCCAGGTGCTGCTATACCTAGACAACTGACTACTCACTGCAAACACAAGAGAATCATTAACCATGGTAAGAGACTATTTACACCAGTTATATCAGTCCTTGGGTATCTCAGTAAACTATGAAAAGGTTGCCATTTAGATGGAGTCTGTCAGTTAGCAATACATCCATTGTCAAGGCTGGCTTCTGTACAATTACAAATATAGAATGTTCTCAACTCACACAGCCCAATAGCTTCCCTCATTCTCCAATTACTGGGTTCCATGGTGGCTTCATTAGCTCTAGTTCTTTATGCATGATTCGTCATGAGAATCCTTCTGTGAACACTGTCAGTCCAGTGTTCACTGCCAACCCACTATGCTTATCATCCTGACAGGTAGTCTACATTGAATTACCATGACATATCTTGGTGGAGAAATTCTTCTTTGATTAAGGATGACTGTTTTTCCCCTATCAATGACCACAGTTACCATGAATGCCTCCTCATTGGGGTGGGGTGGGACATTTTGAAGGGAGAATGGTTTAAGGAATGTGGGCCAGTCTGCAGGCTTATCTTCACATCAACATCCTGGAGATGAGGGAGGTCCTCCTAGCATTGCAGGCACTTCATGACTTCCTTCCCCAGGGTGTAATTTCCATTCAGACAGACAACACATCTGTAGTCTGGTACATCTCTGTATGTTGAGAGGCCATGAGAGTCTGGCAATGGGCAATGTCTTCAAAACACTTTCTAATAGCAATGCATATACCAAGTCGAATCAATATTGTAATGGACAGGTTGACTCAATGGATTCTCATGCCTCACAAGTGATTTTGCAACATAACAGTGGCAGCAGAAATTTTCAACTCCTGGGGCCACCCTTTCTTACAAACTCTTTGCACCCCAAACCAAATTGAAATGCAGCAACTACTTTGCCATCATCCTTCACTAGGGACAATCCCTAAGGGATGCTGTAGTCCATATTTGATCATCTGGTCACCTGTATACTTTTCCACCTTTTCCACTAATAGCAAAATTCTTACAAAAAGCCACCATATGCAAGGCAACTGTGATCCTCTTTGTACTCTTCTAGCACTCAAAATTTTCATTCCCCTCCCTGTGGCCTCATCTCCTATAATCACCATGGCTCCTGGATTCCACATCAGATCTCCTGCCTCACCAAACCATTGAACCTCACCCAGACATCAAATTCCTCAAACTAAAAGCATGGTTTCTACAGTTCTAGTGATGGCCAGTGATCCTTCTTTACCAGAGTAGTTCCAATTTTATTATCTTTGCAGAAACCTTCAACTCAAAAAATCTACAAGAGTGCATTTAAAAAGTTCTCCACTTGGCCTGTAAACAATGGAGTAGATGCATTTTTAGCCCACCTTCATTCTATACTGGATTTGTTAACACACATCTTTCACTCTGGGGCAAGCTATTCTACTATTTTTTAAACACCTTTATTAAATTATCATTTAAGACATAGATAATAGAAAATAATACAAGCCATATTAATATTTGTCATATTCATGCATTATGCATTACATATATGTTTTCTTTCTTTTTAACAATTACTCATTCCAACATTACATAAACTGTTCAATTCATGCCTTCTCTTAAATCTTACAACTCTTCCTAAACATTATTCTGTTGTATTGGTCTCACAAATTCCATTTATTGCTATGTAATTTGCTCCTTCCATTTTCTAAGGATCCCACAACTACTTCTTTTTATCCCCTTTAAAATATTCAGTGCTTCAAATACAGCTGGTTTAGATTTTTATTTTAATTTTCTAGTAGTTGCTTTTTTGGCAGCTAATTACATTAAACTTTATTCAAGAATGGGCAAACTGTTATTAAATCCTGATTGGAGAATGGACATTCTCCATTAGGGTGTTAATGTACAGGTGATGTCTGCTGAAAAATGAGTCCACATCTTCCATGGAATTTGGACTGTAAAAAAAAAAAGCTAACGCATGCCATTATTTCCGTTCACTAAGCACCGAGCATAAAATTAAAATATAAGTAGATAATGTAAAAAAAAATAAATAGAAAAGTGTGTGTGTGTGCACGCACGTGCGCGCATGTGTTTATGTTTCTGTGTGTGAGTATAAGCATGCTTGCATGCATGAAAGCAGAAGTGAGAATGCGATAGAGATATTGATATCAAGTACTGGCTGCATTTGCCAGCCTCTCATAATCTTAGCTCAATAAATCTGGGCAAAGTATAAAATAATGGAGGGACAAAGCATAAAAATAGGGACTGATTTTAAATATTGCTCTTATAAAATTAGAAAGTTGCTAGAATAACAGGATTTGTTTTAGCATGTATTTTCTGAAGGAGATGAAGTCTAAAACTCAAATGTTAGTCATTATTTAGTGACATGATCCCACAATGATTTTCCAGGAAAAGAAAATGCTATGAGGAACAGACAAAAAAAAAGTAAAGATCTGTATATTCTGCAAAAATCAGGACAGTTGAGAGGTATGCAGATATGAATCTTTTAATGGCTGACATTATTAACTGTGTTTAATCACGTGTTTTAACTGTACACTACTTCTAAATGTTTGTGTGTCTGAGGCATTAAATACTTGCCAAACTAATTTCTTGGATTTAAAGTACTTCCTCCAACATCAGTTTCATACATTACAGCAAGTTTGAAACATTGGGCGGAGGAACTATTTTATATAAAAAAATATTAAGAAAATATATATAGTAATTAAAAAAATACAAAATGATTCAACACATAACCCTTTCTCTAAGTGCAGTAATGTCTTCCAAGGTGTGTGTTTTTGTGTTAATAATACCCTTCCGGGGGTGTTGAGGTTGTCCGCACACACATCCTGTTGGGCATTATTGCTTGCATAAGGCCTTACTATGTATAGTCGATTTAGATCCTATGTCCCAGCTCAAAAGAATCAGTTCCTTAGTTGCAGCCATTTGCTCCCCGACATTTCAGATGGAGTACTCTGTAGGGAATTTTTAAAATCTGTCAACTCATTGCACTCCCTAAAAACATGCTCCCAGTTACCACTCTCTTTTCTATCACTCCTCTAGCATTTACTATATAACTGTGAAAAAAATGTCTGACATCTGCTTGGGGGTATACAGATACTTTTGCAAAAAAATTCCAGGTGAGAATCCTAAACATTCTGGACTTTACTGCATACTTGGTAGCCACACATCTGTCTTTTTAGTCTCACTGCCCATTCTTTCCAATCCTCCTCTGATTGATTCATATAGTTATAATGAAATATTTTATATACCGTGTGATCCCTCTGCACTGGCCCAGTAATCAAGGAGCCTCAATCCTCACCACTGGCAACAGTGGGGGGGGGGGGGCATACACACTGTGAGGATGACAGCTACACACACAGTAAAGTGCAATTTCCCTTAAGAGCACACAGAGATCACAGTCAGTCTGGGGCTGGTTTCTCCCTCTTTCTCCAGATCCCCAATAAGACTCCTCTCTGGCACAGCTATAGAATTGAAATCTTAGCTGAGTGGCCAAATTAAGACCTACAGCACCCTCTCTGTCCAACCAGTGCTTTGTGTCCCTGCACAAGTAGCTGACACAGACACACACACACACACTTTGAGATTTGATGTATGCACAAACACACACACACACACACATACACACACACGTGAGAAGGGTTGGCACAGGCTTACTAGCTATGCCCCCTTCTCCTCAGACTATAAGGTACTTTTCACTGCCACCAGCCAGCTCCTTAACAGCTACTTTATGGCCCTTAGCAAAGGGTGTCCAATCTTGCTGTGTAATGTTACTATTAATTCAAATGGTAGTTTGACCAAGTGCCAGGCTGTTAGGAGTGACCTAAACAGTGTCACCAAATAGATATGCAAGTACTTTAAGAACTTAAATATCTCTAAACAGACTAGCCACAATTGAAAGGTTTAAATATATTTAATAATAAATAATAAAAAGACAACACTCAGTAAGTAATCAGTTAAATCAGATTTAACAATCACATGAAATATTTAAAACAACATTGCAGGACAGTCTCAAATAAATAAAGAAAACATCTAAGCTATACTTTACTATATTTCTATCCTATCTGAATCTAAAAGAGTTATTATGCCCTAAAAACAAACTTACAGAACAACAAGCAGGCAGAAGTGGTGAGTGGGTGTTTCTAGGTCAAAGACAAGATACAAAATTCCCTCTCTCTCTCTCAGAGTTCTTAAATTAATATCAAAAATTACTGCTGGGATACATGCAGCATGACATCACTTTTTGTCACCTGACTTCAGTTCCCAGGCTAAACCCCCATTGTTAGAAACAACTAGCATTTGACATCTCCCTGTGAAAACACATAAACAAAGACCTTCTTAGATATTTTGTCAAATGGTGGAAGTCGTAAAATAATTTACATTCCTCCAAATGTAAAGACAATACAAAAATACTTCTAGTTCTAGACATTGTGTCTGCTACTGCACTGAAACTGAGACATAACAGCTTTCATTTATGGACCAGATTTAAAGTAACTTAACCTCAACTATTCTTAAGTTTTGCAAGTTAATCTTCTAAGTCCCAGTAGGGTACACTGTGGATACATCTTTGAAGCTCAGTACTGTACAAACCCTGTTCAATACATACTTTTGTACCAGCAGTTTGATACACACATAACATACAGTTCTAATATAGTGGTAACACAAGCAATTGCATGCTGCTGATATTCACAAATGACATATAACTATTTATAAAATTCCAGATAGCTGTGCTGACAGTGTCCCCTTATGTCACACTTCTATGTAAAGCATATTAATATTCCCAAATGACATATAAGTATTTTACAAAATTCCAGATAGCTGGGCTGACATTGTGACATACCCTTCTAATTGTCCCTTTTTAACAGAGATTTCTGTTCTAGACTCAACTAAAACTGTACCAGAGCTAGTATTTCACTTTGCACTCCCCTAACCCTTTCTCTTTACCTGTAAACTGATATCAATCTGTGGTAGAGAAGCCAATCTGTAACTTGCAGTCCAAAGTTCTGTTTGGCTTCATCTCACTGTATTCAGTTTCCCTCTCCAGTTGTTTGCTCCCGATACCTTGGTTCCTTTGCCAATTTTCTCCAGTAAATCCCAGGCCCCTCTTGCCTATTTTCTATACCCCTACTTGCAGTCATCCCTATTGACAAAGTCTCCTTTCTCCATTTTCATGTTGGCATAATTCTTAGAATACTTTCTACGATTTTATGAATATAATATTCTGTATGGTTGTTGTTTTTCTCCTTAAAGATCTACATCCAAAATCCTACTCTCTTCATACTTCTTGAACTTCCCCCTTTTTCATCACCCCTTTCCACTTTTATTTTAACTTTCTGTTTGCATTTTGTACACGAACGTGAGCATAGCTCTAAAGTATACATTGAACTCAGATAATCCTAAACCACGTCCTTTCTGTGGGGAGGATCAAATTATTCCCACTTAACATTTGCTCTCTTTCCCTCCCAAATAAAACCCTTCAGCTCTTTATTGATTATTGTATGCATCTTCATCTCTTGTTAATAAAAATATGACTGACCTGTATATAAAACTAAAAGACTGCTCTGCTTGTATCTTACTATCCATAATCATAACCAGAAGTCTCCAACTTCTCAGTTTTTGTATTATCTCTCATTTAGTTTCTTCCCACATATTCTTAACTACCATAACATAATCCTTTTTACTCCATACATCCAAATACTTAATCTTATCATGTCCCCATAAATACGGGTATTGCTGAGTCAGTTCATGAGTGGGTACATTGTTTACCGTTATAGCCCTTGTTTTCTTTTCATTAATTTTATATCCCAGAAAGATGTGAAACTGTCGCAAAATATTCATGCCCTTTTCTGGATTTATGAGGTATAAAATATTATCATCTGCAAACAAAGCAAACTTTTCTTGATTACCATATGAGTTATATAATTGAATTTGTTTGTCCCTTGTTTTCTTTGCCAATGGCTCTAACTATAAAGCAAATACCAGAAGGGAAAGTGGACATCCATGCTTGGTTCCTCTCTTCCTACACAGCTTGTCAGACAGGACCCCCCCCGCTTAGTTCTTGCCTCTGACCTTTCATATATCACCCTAATTAACCCTCTTATTCTGTTAGGAAATGGAAATGCTTCCTTTGCTTAACTCATAAAATCATGAAATGTCCTGGACATAGGAATTCCATAGTGAGACACAAAGATGTCCCCCTCACCAGGCTGGCAAGGAGAAGGTCACGGTCAGCTGCCTGTCAGGTGCTAGGATCTGTCAAATCACGCATGGAATCAAGTCATTCAACAGCAGTTACCGTTACGACTCTGCCATAGTACATGTTGGGGTGAATGACTTGAGACATACCTCCCTGGACTATATGAAGACAGACATGACTGAACTCTCAGATTATGTGTCTCAGGCAGGTATGTCCCTATATCTAAGCAGCATTCTGCCTTCATCCAGGATGATGCCACAATATAAACATAAAATGATTGGCTTAGCTTCTGGTGTCAATCCAGGGGGATCCAGTTTCTGTCAGCCTGGGAAGACATGGCTGACAGACCACGCTGCTTTACCAGAGATGATCTTTACCTGTCTCCTCTAGGCTTTTGAATACTGGCAAAGATGCTTGCCTCTACCATAGTGCCTTTTTTAGGCAATACCAAAACAACAAAACTTCCAACATAAAAAAATCCACCACAGACAAACTCAAGGTTATGCTGCTTAATGCTAGGAGTCTAAACAGGAAACTGCACTCCCTGGAAGCTCTCCTCACCTTGGAAGATGCTGACAACTTGGTTCAAAGCCACAGAGAGCCCTCCGGCAGTACAAGGCTACAATGCCTTCCACACATTCAGACCTCAAAACAAGCATGAAAGAACCAAAGGTGGAGGTGTAGCCATCTTCATTAAACCCAAATACACCTTGAGACTGTATAACAGTACAACTCTCTTGAGCTACTCCAGGTCCAAATAACTATAGGTAAAATACCCTACTACATCATTGCTAGCTACAGGTCCCCCACCATGAACCATGACAAGCACACTGCCTACCTGGACTTGCTTAAGTCACTCACTGTACTGTCAAACCTTCAGTCATAGGAGATTTCAGCTATCCTTCTGTTGAGTGAGTGATGTACATGAGCACAAGCTTGATCACCCTGAGGTTCCTGGACTTTGTTAATACAAATGCTGTGAAATATTTAGTCTGCACCCCCACAAGGGGCTCAAATGTTCTGGACTTAGTACTTACCAATATGGGGGTCACTGCACTATCCCCTGTGTTCTGCCCTCTCTAGTAAGGTCAGACCATACATCTCTCTCATTCTAAGTAATGATCAGACCTGACACCTCCACAAGAGCAATAAAAATGAGAAACTTCTCCAAAACAAACTATAACCTACTAAGCGATGATTTGAAAAGTTTCAAAACCCTGCTAACACAGCCAACAATGACTTCTGTGCAGAGGAGTACAGAAACACTCTGTATAACCACTTAAACAACTGTATTGCCTCTACTGTACCTGACAGGATCAAAACCAAGTCCTCCCATAAAAATAAGCCACTGGTGAACCTCGAATATAAACAGGTTATGTAACAAAAAGAAGAACAAGAGGGAATTTGGTCAGAAGAGAAAGAATGCCCTCCACAACTTGAGGAAATAAATCAGGTATCTGGTAAAGTCCTCTAAAGCTAGTTATGAGGCTAAATTAGCTTCCCTAGTTAATGACAATCATAAGGCATTCTTTAGCTATGTCCGAGATCTAAAAAGGAATACCCAGCTATGTGCCAAACACATAGTGGACGGTAATAAACACACTGACCCTGAAGAAATTGCCAACCTGTTAGCTCACAGATTTGGCATAAACTTCACCCCCCTATCCCTACCAGCCATACCCCAAAGCATAACTGACACTTGTCCTCTCCCCAGTAGCTCCAATGAGCAGGTCATATCCGTGCTTTCCAAGGCCAAAAACACAGCCTCAATGGGACCAGATAACATCCCAGGCTACTTATTAAACAACCTAAAACATGACCTAGCAGATCCACTTGGCACTCTGTTTAACCATAGCCTGAGCACTGGCTTTGTTCCAGCAGAGTGGAGAACAGCAACTGTAATCTTGTTGCACACAAAGGCTCCATCAACCGACCCTGGGAACTATAGACCCATAAGCCTAACCAGCCTTATCTGCAAGGCTATGAAAAGAATCATCATGGACCTTATCAACAAGGACATAGGCAACTTTCAAACTCTCAACCTGACCCAGTTTGGCTTCGTTAAGCGTAGATCATGCTTACTAAACTTGTTGGACTTCTTCCAGAATGTCACCAAAGCCCTGGATGAAGGCAAAGCAGTACATACTGCCCCTCTTGATTTAGCCAAGGCTTTTGACACAATCCCCTACTTGGGATCATTGAGAAACTTTTCCCAGCTGTGGATTGCACACATATCTGCTGACCTCACAAGACCCAAACGTAGTGAAAGTTTTGAAACATGAGGAGAATAAAACAAAGATGACTTCCCTGCTTAATCAAGCGGGAATGGAAATCAAACCAGAAGTAGATAAAAATCTGACAGCAACTGAATGTGCCAAAAAGCAAAAGAAAGAATATAAAGTGAAGGATCAGATGAGAAGGCAAGAAATGTGGAAAATGCATAAATATAGTTGCAAGTATAGAAAACTCCTGGAAGAATCCCATGTTAATCAGGATCAAACATAGGAATGGTTAAGGAGATGCAAATTCAAACCAAAAGATGAAAGGTTAATACTGGCAGCCCAAGATAGTAGGCTACGTACACATTGGTTTTCAAACTCCATTGAACATGTGGGAGAAACAAACAAATGTAGGTTTTGTAAAACAGAACTGGAAACTGTTGCACACCTCATTGCTGGTTATGACATACTAATGGCTGAAGGACTGTATACTGAAAGGCATAATAATGTGGCAAGACAGTTGCACTGGAGATTGTGCAAACATTATAATACTGAAGTGGCTTAAAAACAATGGAAACGAGCCACAAAGCATCATAGAAAATGATGAAGTCTACATCACATAGGATCACCAATTACCAACAGTTCAAAAAATAGATGAATGAAAACCAGATATAGTGGCCCATGGAAAGAAGACAAAAGTAGCATTGATCATTGAAATCGCTACACCCATTGACTACAGTGTCTTGCGTACAGAGAGAGACATAAAGTCATAAAATATCAGGATTTGCAGGGAGAAATGAGAGCAATGTAGAAGAAAGATATCCAGACAGTTCCAATAGTAGTAGGAGCAATGGGCCTTATAAAAAAGAATCTACAGTCGTATTTAGATATATTACCAGTACATGTAACTCCATATGAAATGCAGAAGGAGTCATTATTGGACACACTGAGCGGGCTGCAAAGAGCACTTCTGGCTGATATCAAAGATTGAAACAATACTAATTTCATGAACTTTAATTATACTTTGGCTTAGGAATGGGGTCCATTCTCGTCATGGTATTAGAAACAGAAAAGATTTGGAGAAATTAAAAAACTGGGGATTAACCTACATGTCTCTAAGTGGGTAGCTAACTGGCTCACTGACAGAACCCATACTGTTAAAATTGAGGATTCCACCTCCAACAGTAGACAATTGGATGGGGGAACCATAAATTCACCAGTGGGATGGCACCTATGGACAGGGGCAGCAGGGTACCACAATGTTCTGTACTGGGCCCTCTACTGTTTAGAGTCTATTTCTCAGAAGTCCAGGTGAAAGTAGATGGCCTGTGGCATGCCAAGTTCACAGATGACTGCAAACTGGGAGCAGTCATTGAGTCCCCTAAAAATATTAGCATATTACAGGAGGAGTTAACACAGACAAATGATTGGTGCCAAAGCCAAGGTCTAAAACTAAATGCAAAAAAGTGTGTTGTTGTCCCATTTGACAAAGAAGTCGCCTCTGCAAATTACAGCATAGGCAACACCCCATTAAGCTTGAACCCAGTGGTGCGTGACTTGGGAACACAAGTTGATAGCAGTCTAAACTTTGATCACCATATGTCCACAGTGGTAAGGAAAACCTTTTATGTTGCACACCTCATAAGTAAGGGCATTGCATCCAAAACCAAGGATGTTATTACTCCTCTGTACTCCACCCTCATCAGACCACTAATAGAGTACAGTGCTCCCTTTTGTATGTTTTTCACCAGACACCTGCAGCAGCTGGAGAGACCACAGAGATTCCTGGCCAAGAGAATTCAGGGACTCCAAAACATGACCTACATGGAAAGACTGAAAGCTGTGTCACTGTACTCTGTGTCCTGCAGGCTGCTGAGAGGCAACCTCTGCCTGGCCTATAGAGCTGTCTCTGACCCTGCCCTAATGGAAATGCTGCATATCTGCAAATCAAATGGGACAAGAACCACTCACTCCAGAGATCTGAACCTAGCCTGTTACTTAAATAAAACATGCTGGAGTGACAGATATGTCTCCCAGAGACAGACGCTACTCTGGAATAAACTCCCAATTCAGGTTAAGCAGAGCTCCTCAATGACCCTATTTAAGCACAACGTAGACAATTGGATGGGGGAACCATAAATTCACCCGTGGGATGGCACCTATGTCCCTATGAACAGGGGCAGCTGATGCTGATCATAGGTTCACTCTGCAAACAATCAGACCATCTAACAATGGTCAGTTAGGGAACCATCTAGCAATGATCAGTTAGGGAACACAAGCATTACATGGCTAGACTTGTAAAGGCCCCAGAACCATTAGCCTAGTAACCTATGAACCTATGAAATGCTTCTGCATGTTTAAGAATACTGGGAAAATCACTGAAAATTATGTGTAGTGATTGCTTTATTATAATTGTACACACATACTTACAAGGTCATACATGTATTCCAATCATCAGACTGTTTTTTAGATTACTTTTCCACTGTTTTTCAGGAGGTGGCATTTGCTTTTTTTCAGGTCCCTGGTAAAGGTGGTGAAATAGTCTGCTATTTTTCAGTAGTTGTCCTATGTGCAAGTCATGTCATGTACACTGTTCTATTCCTTATACATAGAGAGACTTTGTGAAGAATATGGACATATCATTAGATCCTTGTTTAGAATTGCTGTCACAATCCTCTACAGCTTTGGTGGAGGTAGGAAGCCCTGGTGTGCCCTTTAGTGGGCTTTTTCTCAAGCTGTAGACTCACACATTTTCCTCCTGCTTTGGTGCAACATGTTACGGAGTAAAAGAAAAGAGTGCTCACATGTCTGCCACTACCAGGCTGTGTAGGCCAACTGCTGCAACAGATATCAGGCACATGGAGAATGTGACCAGCAGACCAGCCACAGTCTACCTCCACATAACACTTCAAACAACATTTCACCTTGCTGCAGGACTTGTATTATCAGTACCCTGTCACTGCATACTAGCGAGAACATTTTGTCATGAGTTCTAAACTATGGTTGTTGCTATAAGAATCTTTGAAAATAAGTCTATATAAATTACTTAAGCAGTCTTGTCTTCCAGTGTAGTTCCCTGACTGACTTATCCTCTTGTATTTTCAACTTCTACTTCCTTAACTCACAAAAATAATATAATTTCTGAATTTGTATTTGAAAGACTGCTACACAGTGACATTAAAGCTATAAAATGTGTTTCTGATGTTAAAGTTGTTGAGGACTTTTCTTTCTTGACTATGCATTTGAAAAACTAATAGTATAACATGAATATGTAAGCAGTGTGCATCGAAGAAAGTAGATGATGGCAGGGGTATGGCCTGAAATGTATGATTTGTACTCCAGATTCGCTTGCTGCTACACTTCTAGCATAAATGCCATTTTCTGTGGTATACATCCTCAATATAGAATTAATAACAATAGCACATATTGTAAATGTATTACATTAGTTGTGTGGAATTCAATAGCTAATAATAATACAGCAAGATTTATTACTTATATGCTGACTCTCACACAATTTTAGTTTAATTTATCTGTTTAAAGCCGGGATATGGAATCTTCTCCTGGGCAAAATGTTACCTGCTTACAATTTAATTTGTTAAGTACAGGAGGGAACAGTTGGTGAAATTATGCAGGTAAAATGTTTTCCCACACATGAATTGTACATCATGGCTTGCATAGTTTATGCCTGGCTACAACTATACATGTCATGTGGCATGCAAAAAAGTGTCAAGTACATAACAAAAATCCAAGAAACTGTACCAATGAAAAGGGGCAACAAAAAACTCAGCTTTGATTGTCACAGAATGCTAGCATTTCTAATGCAGATTAAAGAAGGAAAATAATTCTGACACTGTACAATTAGAAACCGTCTCCACAGATGTGATGTCACTGTGTAGTAGTCATTCAAATACATCTTTAGAAAGCAAACATACTTTGTAATTTTTTTAAGAAGGGCAGACAACAATGTCCATAGCCGTTATTCACAGTATCCCACTTTTTGAAACATAACTCAAAACTGAAAATAATTCTGTAGCTCTGAAAAAGTAAAAAAGCTGTTACCTCAGTAATTCAGATAATAAATACACTCATATTATAGAGAATTCATGTCTGGTGGTCTAGCACAGAGGATTAATGCTGTGAGTTGCTAATATTTTTTTTCTGTAATGCAAGGCTTGATTCCTTTATCCTCTATTTGTGTGCTGACTCTGAGCAAGCAACTTAATCAGGTAGTAAGTACTCTTGTGTTATCCCTGAACAGAGGCTAGTGCCTAGTGGAATTTCCTGGTTAATGAATGAAGGAAAAAAGGAAAAGTCTCTGTAGCTCTGAAAATAAAGATAGATGAAACTCCTTAGCTGTTAAGTGCCACTGTTCATCACAGATTCAAAAAGCAGGAATACTCTCATTCTGAAAAAAAAAGAGATTAATGACCACGTAGTAAAGCTTTTTTATATAAAAGTGGCACAGCCAGAGGTCTCTGTAAGCAGAAACAAGAATATGTTTATCTCAGATGAGAAAGTACAGTGCTCCTGAACTCTGTGGGTCTGTTATCTTGCAGCATATCTCTTTCAAACAAAAAGAATGTTGTAAGTCTATAAAAACAGAAGGGCAGTGAATCACAATGGTCTCTGATCATAGATAGGTTGTTATACATTGAAGAAATAGATGTCAAAGAAATCCCCTTTAGAGCAAAGCAAAACTCAAAAGGTGAATCTTGACATCAGTTTTGAGTTTTTCCTGTTCCATATACTACCAATTACACATAGGGTGCATGGTTTTTCATAGTTAAGAAAACTGTAATATACTTAATACTGCCTCAAAGATGGCATCTTGAAGTGAAATGTTATTTTTCATCTTATAACAATGTGTCAAAAGCTGTGTGGCATTTCAGACTGCCACACACTAAAAAGAAAAGTGTGTCAGAATTAATTGTTTAACAACTTTTAAAGCTGTTTAGCTTTTTGCTGCTGTTCTGTAGTAGTTGCTGTTTATGAGACTTGAGGTAAAAGTGCTGAAAGGTGACTTTTTCCAGTGGAGCATAGCTGTGGAGTTCCATGCACCAAACTTAAGGTTTGTCACATAAAATACAGCTTTGGGTAACTTACATGTAAAACGTACAGGGGTGATGCAAGAGAAGGTGAAGCATCTCATCATACAGAATAACTAACCATAGGGCCATTCTGATCAAAGGGATATACAATATGTAAAGTTGCAGTTACAATGCACTGCATTTTGAGTACACAAACTACCTTCTTTCACCTTCTATCGTGTTAATACAGCATGTGCTGTGCTGGTGGGGTGGGGGTGGGGGGGCTGTATGCCAAGGTGTTTGTAATGGACATTCATGTATTGGCAGCCATCTTACAGAGAGGAACACTAGTAGTTGATAGTGGTGACATGGACATATTGTTTTTTTTTTCTCTAATCATGTGTATAGATAAAACAGGCTACATTTTTTGTTGCTACAAAGAAAAGTCAGACAAGTATAGTTGAAACTAGATGTACTGGTAATGTTGCAGTGCTGCTGTAAATAGCATACACAGATAATGCCTTTCATTACTAGTGGATAGAGAGAGAGACTGCCAACATCATGAATCAGCATACTGAGACAAAAATGCTTATTGTGTGTGCATTACCATCTCCAGGGCAGCACAGCAACTCATTCCTAGATAAGAAGAGAGGTTGCATATATGTATGTGCATGTGACTGTGTGTGTGTGTGTGTGTGTGTGTGTGTGGGTATATGCACATGCATGTCACCTGTTTGCAAGTACATGTGATAGTCAGCACACCATCTGTTGTGCAATGTCTGTAACTACAAGATATATATGTTGCTTTCACAATGTACAAGAATTATTCTGGTTTTCATTTATCTTTTGTAAGGCTTGATTCCTGTTTCAACAAGTGGCAAGGAGCTCAAATGATTAGTAAAACTAATACTTTAGTTAACTTTAATGAGAAGTATGGATTTTGCTCATGAACAGCCAAAGTTTGATTAAAGCTTCATTGGCAGAGCCAGCCAGGGGGTGGAAATGATAGGAAAGGGCAAGCTAACCCATAATGGCAAGAAAGTGCAGGGTTGCCTGGACTGATGGCATACAGTCAGAGAATGCCCTAACTATGATCCAGTTGATCTGCTTTCAGTTAGTGTTTCATGGGATAGTGGTACTGACTAGTTCACACTTCTGCTTTACTGACAGAACCTTCGATGGAGGGCAGAGGGATGTCATGATGCTGGGAGACAGTTGTATGGACGATGTGGGTGTGATCTTCCAAGCCATTGATGGTACCTCTTTGCACATGCAGAGGTGAAAGCATACATAGACAAAAGGACATAGGCAGTCCTTGTGATCACAAAATTACTCACATCATTACCATTGGAGGGGGCTAGGGCATTTATAATATAAAATGTATTTTTACATATGTCTCTCGTTTATATTTTGCTAAACAGATCACAACTCCTACTGAAATTCCTATTTCAGCACCTCCATTGTTACTCATCTACAAGTTATTGTAAAAATTCTTGTAATTCTCCTTGTTTTCTTTTATATATATATATATATATATATATACACACACACACACACACACACACATTAGCATATATATCGGGATTTTGAGATTATGAAATTAAGTGGACCCACTATATATATATATATATATATATATATATATATATATATATATATATATACATATATATATATATATATATAAAATTTCAATAAATATAGCATAGAAGGAAGTATGTATTTGCCCTCCACTGTTTAGGGGCAGCACCCTAACAATATAACTGCTGTAAATAACTATTATTATAATATCCATGGCTTGTTCCTATATACGTATATCTATATATATATATATATATATATATATATATATATATATATACATATATATATATATATATATATATATATATATATATACACATATGTGCTAGATACTGTTTATAACCTTTGTAACTACATACCCCATATACATACATACCATGCTGACATTCACTAAATCTGCTTATCAGCTTCAAAACTGCTTGCAGGCTGAACTTAACTAGTTAACAAAATGAGATGTATATATACAAAAATAAAATAATTGATAAGAGATGTCAGAGGCCTCTTTTAGGTTTTGCTGAAAATCAGTTTGCTTAAGCCACATACACCAGTTCCAAAAATCTATTTATTCTGAAAGGGAATATGTTTTAAATCTGATCATTTGCTAATCCCCCCCCCCCCCCCACCAGAAAAAAATAAATTTTGAGTTTCACTTCTATTTCCGCAGCAGCTCAGGAGGAATGGCAAAGGTAACCTCTGGTCTTTTGTCTTTCCTCTCTCTCCTTCTGATCCATCCATCATTCCTGCCTGGGGGAACAGTGTTGGCATTACAGATTCAGACACCAGCTCTAGGGCAGCCTCCGAGCCCCTGAAGAAGATAAATGGTGACGACGGTTTGAATAAAATTTGTATTTATGGTGTGTCTACTACTTCCCTGGTGCTGACCATTGCAGCTGTTTAGTGCACGAGTTTACATTTCAGGGGAGAGCAAGATCTTAGCAGCAATTCTCTACTGAGATTTTAAATAACAAGGTGCTGAAAGCAATACAGCCATTATATTTGTCACATTTTATTTATTTTACAGCTGGTAAACATTTAGGATAGCCCAACTGAGATTCAACATTTTCTTCTGGGGGGGCCCTTCATTTACCCATTTCTATGGATACGAAAGGCTTGCTACAGTGAGTAGTTAATGCAGATGTTTACATCAACCAGTTAAGTAGTAATCACACATATGAACCTTAGGTTTCTTTTCTTTTCTTTTATACAAAAGTAAGTTGGGGCACAGTGGAGTTTTATCTTTGTAAATTGTAATCAATTTGCATATTGATGCTGTATTCAGCTACTTGAAAGATTTTATATATTAGTGGTAAAGCTGTCTCTATCACTTTATGTACTATGTTTGTATTCTACATTTAAAAATAACATCAGTACATTGTAAAACATAATATTCACATATCAAAAGCCATCACCAAATGAAAAATCCTGGATCTGTCTCCTGCTTAATTGGTGTGACTTCAGTGTACTTTGTCCTGATATGCATTTGTAAAAGCCTGTTTCCTTCTGTTGCAAATGTCATGTCCTGCATTTTAGATAAGATTTCAAATGTTTACCTGTACACAAAACAGGTGAGCTTGCATTCTTTTTAATTTACATGTCTTGCAGTTTACATATATTTTGAAAATGCCATGTTCTTTCCCATCTTTTTAAATACGACTATCATAAAAAAAAAAATTGTCATTGCCAAACATTGATTGCACTCTTGATGGATTGCGGCAGTATGTTAGTAGAGAAGGTTCGTAGGTTCATAGGTTGGTACTAAGCTATCAGCCCTAGGGCCTATACAAGCCTAGCCATAACAATTCCCTGGCTATTTCTTCCCACATTGACTTCCCTGGACCCCTGTCTAGCAGGGTGACTGATGTGATCCAATCATCAAGGTTCCTTTTGAAGAGGGCCAAAGAAACGCTCTGCTTGACATGTATGGGTAGTCAGTTCCAGAGTCTGGGGAGTCTCTAGGTCAGGAACCTATCCCTTCAGCATGTTTTGTTCATTGTGATGACAAGGTTTAGATCCCTGGAGCGTGTGGCTCTGAGGGATTGGGATTTCTTTAAGTGTAGCATGTCCAACAGCTCTGGGTTTGACATGGCCTTGTATGTTAAGCAGATATCACTTCTGAGTAGACGATATGTGACAGAGTATAGCTGGAGTTTTTTTTTAGACGGTCAGCATAGGGCATCTGCTTTAGGCCTGTGATTCTTTTAGTGAGGTATTTCTGCGGTCTTTCCAGTTGTTGAAGATGTCTTGAAAGGTGCATACCAAATGGGGCGTTGTATTCTATAATGGGTCTAATGAAGGATGAGTACAGTGGGACAATGACCTCCTTTTTTCTGGATGACTGTTGTGGCAATGTGGTTATCGAAGGTGAGACCACTGTCTACCTGTGTCCCTAAGTCTCTTATCACACTTTTGGTGTTTAGTGTACCGCCATCTATGTGGTAATTCATGGCTATATGTTTTTTCCCAAAGGGGATAACTATACATTTCTTGGCATTGAGCTTGAGCCCATGGCTCTGGCATCAAGCATCTGTTTCTGTAAGGCCCTTTTGTAGAATATCCACATCATTTGGAGATTCAGTAATGGCTCCCAGTTTCCAGTCATCTGTGAACTTTGTTAGCTAGAGTCCCTTAGTGCTGGCCTGTACTTCAGAGAAGTAGATGCCAAACAAGAGCTGTCCCAGGACTGAACCCTGAGGTACTCCACTTGTCTGGAGCTGGATTTGGAGTTGGCTATTTTTACTGTGTGTGTTTTGTCAGTAAGCCAGTTGGCAACCCATCGAGTGACGTAGGGATTAATGCCCAACTTAGTAAGTTTATCTATGATTCCAGAGTGGGGGATGGTGTTGAAGGCCTTGGCAAGGTCCAGATAGGCTGTGTGGACCGCCTTACCCTTGTCCACAGCTTTGGAGACTGATTCAAAGAAGTCAGTCAGGTGAAAATGTTAAAGGTACAAAACTATGGTGTAAACTTCAGTTCTGAGGAGTAATAGTTTGCCTAGCTCAAAGGCTGTATATTTTTTTTAGTTCAGTTTCCTTTTATGTATTCTGCTTGATAACAATAAGAACATGACTTTCTTTTTCTTTATAGGTATTTAACATAGCAGTGTGCATCTTGGTGAATGATTTTTCAGACTGCTTATTTATGCTGTGTACTGCATCAAGCAGGAAGCACATAAAACCAAAACTGCAGATGTGAGAAAACACCCCTTTTTATGCCACTTTATGAAGTGTCTTCTAATAGAAATAAACATGATTCCGGTAATAATAGTTGCAACGATCAGACAGTAATAGACACCACAGCATGACAAAAGCAATCATTCTGCACGTTTCCTTGGATGTTTTTTTTCATGGCTGCATTACCTATATAAATGTTCTTTGAATATGAGCAACAAATTTGTAGCAGATCACAAAAATGTCTAAAGGCAAATTTTGTAGTCTTAATCCATACGCATACACACACACAAACACCCCATGTCTGCAATATTAGTACCATCGCTTGTTTAATCTAGACAGCAATTTTGAGAAAAATAAAACAGTCTTAAGAAATTACAACCAAAGTTCATTTTATACCTTTTCCATGTTAGAAAAAGAAGACATCTGTGCTAGTAATCCATGTGGCAAACTACTGAACTGCTATATTATATAAATCTAGTGGAATACTATTTGAAGGCCAGGAATGAGTATTCAAGCCAATATTCCATACAGATGGAACATCTGAAGGCAACAAAGGGACACATTTTACTGTGCTAGCCATGTTTCCTACCTGTATGTAGTTTCTATAGCCCACTAATTTGACTACTGGATATCTGCCAGCTTCTGATAAACATGATGAATTCTGCCCATTGCTAATACCCCCAAAACTTTGACTGTAGGATGTTTTACAAAATCTACTATCTATTCAGTAAAGAGGCATCTCCTTATGACTTAATGCTTTCCATGACTCCTTTTTCATCTTAATACTGTTTCATTTGTTTTATTCTACTGTCAGAGACAGATTACTCAATTTTACCAATATCATTTTCAAGTACTTATGCAGACATTTCAATCTTTACATTATTACTAAAAGGAGACACTTTGGTAAATGAAAGACTTAATGCTGCATCTATGTTTATATAGCACATTCTACTTAGAATTCTGTTTTTTTGTCCATCCCTCTTAAAATAATTCTGCAGTCCATTGCTAAAGTAGGTAACATTTAGACTTGACAAATGTTTGATTTTCTAATGTTTTTTCCAGTTTTCTTAACCGTCTGATATCATTCTAATTGTAATTAAACTGTCCATGCTTTGCACCGTTCTGTTGTCACTCGTTCATTTCACCCTTGCAAAACATTTTCACATCTTGTTTGTATTGCCCACTGTAAGTACAACCCAGAATGAATCCATTCAGTAAATGCTGCCACCATCATACTCTTTCACAGCTTCAGCATGAACTTGTATTTAATAAAATATTACTTAGCATATCTGTGTTCACAGTTTAATTAGATATGTATGTACTTAAGTCTGTATTAAGTGTCTGTTAGTGGCATCTACCTGGCTGTTGGAAAATGTGATCTGTTGTCTTTTTGCAAAGAAAGTGAACTGTCGTACTTACCAGTACATACCTCTCAACTTCTCGGAGCAAGAAATCTCAACAAAGCCATTAATAAAAGTGGACAAAGGCACAAAAATAGGAACAATTTTTAAATACTGCTCATACAAACTTAGAAAGTTGATAGAATAACAGCTTTTTTCATTAGCATGAATTTTCTGAAGGGTTTGAAGTCTGAAACTCAAATTCCTGTCATTATTTTTTAACTTCAGTCTTTAATTATTTGCCACTAATTTGCCAGAAAACCACAATTTTATGAAAAACAGATAAAAAATATGAGGCAAAAATCTGGACATTCTGCGAAAATCTGTACAGTTGAGAGGTATTTATCAGTAGCAAATGTCAGGTAAAGTCTGACTGTTAATATACAACAATTATAAACCATCTATGGAGTGTACTCAGACAATGGTTGTATCTGTTACTTAATCATATCTACACTTAGATTCAGTGTTGACTATTTTCATCTGATTCAACATGTGGAATGTTGGATCTGGTCAGATCAGACCTTGGCACTGTGTACGAGAGTATTGTATCTTAGAGCTGTGACTCCTGTCCTACCTACAGTTCCTGCCTCCTAGCTGATTTACCTCAGATCTCATTTTTGTCCTGCCAAACCAGACTTGTTTATTGAGAGCTCCGCCTTTGTCATAATGAGTGATGGTGTTTTCTTGATTCTCTGCTTACTCCTCCCCAAGGAAAGGTTGTTAGTATAGGATTGTTATAATTAGTTACTTAGGTTTGCTAAATGTATTGGATAGAACTTTCTAATATATTTTCTATAGATTACTAGTGCTCTTTTCATAGGTCTTTACAGGTTAGCAGTTAAGTAAAATAGGATTTTTGTTTTTCTGACTTTAATACAGATCATTATAGGATAATAGCTAAATAATGCTGTTATTGTATTTCTTTTTCTCATATACTCATGTAGAAATACACACACGCACACACACACACACACACACACACACACACACACACACACATTTTCACAATAGTTGCCGGTACTGTATTGTTGTTAGAAGTTTCTTGATGTTAAAAAGTTGGTTCGGATGTCTGAAATGTCCACTGGTTTTAAAAAGTGTTCTGGCTGTAGACAAAAGATACCTCCTAAGTCCACCATTCCCTTTGTGTGTACTGCCTAGGTCCTTCCCACTTACATGACAACTGAGGTATCTATCCTTAAGTGACTTCTTCTCCTTCAAACAGGGTCCAAAATGTACATTGAATCCAATGCACCTTCTACCTGTCCTTCTTTTGACAAAAAAAGGGAAAAAGAGAAAGAACAAGCTAAAAAAAATAAAGAGAGAAAGAACAAAAAAAGAGAGAAATCTAGAGAGAAACATACAGAAAAAACAATTGAGAAAAGGCAAGAAGAAAGGAGAGAGAAACCAAAGCAAAGGTCTCTGGATTCAAGTGCTATTCTGGGTCTGGCAGCTAATTTGTTGAAGTAGTCAGATCCAGCTGTAACTATGATCCAAATTCCCTCTCTGAAACCTTCTTTTTCTCTGGGGTTGATTAGCCCTAGACTTCATTCCCCAATATTTCAAAAGTTATCATCTAGACTTCCATCTGTAGTTTCATCTCCTTGTTGATCCACCAGAAGCCTAATCAAAATGGATATCGACTGTATGATGAGGAAATTTCTGAGCACACAGATTCAGCTGGGGATCCTCCTGACCTCATCTCTGAAGAGAAAAACAGGATCGGGCCCATCAGCACTGTCCGTACTAGTTCCGATGCCATTTCCCTTTCTGGAGCCAATGCATTTGAGTCTGAACCCCTTCACTGTACCAGCACCAGGTCTAATAGCCTTGGAGACTTCAGTATCGACATCTTCTCTCACTTTCTCAACACCTTTGCTTTGGCGGCAGCAGCAACCACAAAAAAGGAATTCTCACAAAAAAGTTCCTTGTTCATCCCCCCAACAGGGAGTCAAGGGAATTGAACAGACTGTGGAAATGGACATATGCTTCACTGACCTTTACACTTCGAGTGCTGAACTATCTAGCACACCTGACACATTTTCAAAGAGACTTGATCAAGGAGTTCTGCAAGTTTCTTTCAGGTAGCTTTCCTACAGATATCCAGAATACAGTGGACAACCAGATCTACCCTGCAAACTTCCTTAAATGTGTCCATGAGAGTGATATCTAATGCAACTGATGGTACATCAAGGGCATCTGGCACAAATACTACCATGTGACACCACGTCTGAATGCAGCTGTGCAATTTTGCGGAGAGTTTCTAGGCATCCTTTATAAATGGCGTCATGATGGTTCCACATTGTTCGGACAGAAGTTAAAAGAAATGCTTGCCAGGAGTGAACAGGATGATAAGAGCTTGTCTGATGTGGGAATCCATTTTCTACTCCTCAAAGATCTTTTTCTAGGAAACAGAGAAGAAGTAGGAAAATGTGCTTCAAAGAGTACCAAGGTTTTCACCAGGGCAGTCCTGGGGATAGACCTCCACAAAGCAGAGTTGGAGGCAATCCTAGTGGATGCCGCCTATGAGGTAGAAGCAGACTGCAAAATCAAGGTTTTTATGCACCCTCCACTAAGAAACCTTACCAGCATCTCTCCTTTGCTTCAGACCTTGACTACACCTTTATAACCTGTCCATGAAAATCACAAACTGGAGTGGAGACAAGTCACATCTCTGGCCCTCCTTTAGTGCATTCAGTGCATTGCTGAGAATATGGACACAACTCTCAGTCCTCAAATGCAGGGGCCAAATGACATCCAGCAGCAACTCTGTGATCTCATACTGTTGTAACATTTCCCACAAAAAAATGAAGGATATATTACTGCATCATATGTTGTCTCCATGTCTACAAAGTAAATGTTGATAATATTGGCCATCTCCCATGGTCCCTCCAGTATGAATGAAAGAGACAAGTGTTGATTCACTTTTCCACAGATAGATCAAAATTTGCAGTGCCTCACCTGACTCAGAGGCTTCCCTGTTGTGTGAAATCCAATTTCATGAACCTTAGCATGGGGGCTGAGGAGGTGGGACCCCCTTATAAAACTAGAACACACCCTCCTGCCTCTGTTTGAAATGGCAACTGCTATACCAGTTTGTCTTTCTACAAGTAGTGTTCCATGCAGTGTTGAAAAGGCATGTTAACCACAACACCTCAACAATGTCTAGCATATTCAGCATCTTCAACATAGGTTTATAGGTGTGTACTAGGATAACAGACCTGGAGCCTATATAAGCCTAGCCCAAAAGGATTCCCTGGCATCATGCTGTCCGACTTTAGTTACCAGTGCCCCTACCTAGCAAGGCCACTGAAGTAATCCCCGGAGTAAATTTTCTTTTACCCATCCACTCATCAAGATTTCACTTGAAGAGGGCCAGTGAGGTACTCTGCTTGACATGGATGGGAAGTCTGTTCCAGAGCATGGGCAGCCTCTGGGTCAAGAACCTGTCCCTCCAGCATTTTCTGTTTATTGTGGTAATGAGGTTGAGGTCCCTGGAGCGTGTGGGGTAGACGGAGTGGGATTTATTTAGATGTAGCATGTCTAACAGTTCTGAGTCAGACATGGCTTTGTAGGTCAGGCAGAGATCGCCTCTAAGTAGGCGATATGAGACAGAGTATAGCTGGAGTTTTTTGAATCTATCGGCATAGGGCATGTGTTTAAGGCCTAGGATCCTCTTGGTGAGGTATTTCTGTGGCCTTTCCAGTTGTTTCTAGGTGTTTAGTGAGGTACATGCCAAATGAGGCATTGTACTCAATGATTGGCCTAATGAGGGAAGAGTACATAAAATATCTTATGGAATATACATTAAATTTCCCCCTGACACTCAAAGGCACAACTAAGTGTGGTTGCTGCAATCAATGTCCATACATTTTGGACAGTGACTTTGTACACCTTAAAGGTTTTAAGCATGGTATCAGGTTACATAAAGGTAACTGTAATACAGGGTGTCATATATATCAGTATTTGCCAAATATATCAAAATTTTTATGTTGGCAAAACTGAGAGGAAACTGAGATCTAGAATATATGAACACCTGTACGCTATAGCCAAGGGCAATGTAAATAATGCCCTATACAAATATACGTTAACTTGTCGAGGTAATACTAAATTTAAATTTGGAATATTAGAAGTTGTGCCACAGAGTATAAGAGGTGGTTGGTGGGAATTGCAAATTTAATTAAAAGAACTTTATTGGATTATTAGATTAAATGCTGGAGTTGCACCAGGGCTCAAAGATTATGTTTCATTGCTTCCTGTGTTGAAGCAAAGGGATCTGGATCTTTGACTAAGGGTTTTATTTCTTGTAAATGCTATTTATTATTAATGTCATCTAAAAGAATGATTTTTTAGGACGATTTATTTCTTAAATATTAAGTTTAGATTTTAAGGTTTTTAGACTACATTCAACAGGCTTTTGCTACAATGTGTGTTTATTATTATTTTTTGGAACTTTTTTTTTATGCTTTGCCTTTAAATTATTCACTGATGGTAATTGGTTGTACTATATAAGTAGAGCTTTTTTATTTTGCACTTTGTTCTGAAGAAGTCCCAGAGTGATTTAAAAGGGATGAAAGCGCTTAACCTAAGTTTTATTAGTGAATAAAGATGTTTTAACCAGTGCATTCATGTGGAGCTTATGGTGGTGTTTTGTCTAGGAGCACTTTTTTGGTTTTTTACTAGTTTATTACTGAGTGCTTCTAATGAATGGGTGTCTTGGATTATCTCGTGAGGTACATGCAAAATGGGGCGTTGTATTCTATATTAGGTCTAATGAGGGACGAGGAGAGAGGGACTATGACCTCTTTCTTCCTGGATGAAAAACCCTTTGTAATGAGATGTGCCACATAGAAGGACTTTCTGACTGCAATGGTAATGTGGTTATCAAAGGAGAGGTTGCTGTCAACCTGTGTCCCCAGGTCTGTTATCAGACCTTCAATGTTTAGTGGACTACCGCCGATGTGGTAGCTCATGGGCACCGAGTTTTTCCCAAAGGAAATGACAATGCACTTTTGGCATTGACCTTAAGGCCATGGTTCTGGCACCAGTCATTGGTCTCAGTGAGCCCTTTTGTAGAATGTTGGAGAGTCAATAATTGCTCCCAGTTTGCAATCATCTGCGAACTTGGGCAGCCAGAGACCCTTTGTTTTGACTTGAACTTCAGAGAAGTAGATGCCAAACAGGAGAGGACCCAGGACTGATCCTTGTGGGACTCCACTTGTAATTGGTCTGTAGTCAGATTTGGTGTCCGCTACTTTCACAGTGTGGGTTCTGTCAGTGAGCCAGTGATGCAACCCACCTTGTGACATAGGGGTTTATGCCTAGTTTAGTGAGTCTATGTATGATTCCTGAGTGAGGGATGGTGTCGAAGGCTTTGGCAAGATCGAGGTAGGCTGTGTGAACTACCTTGCCTTCGTCCACTGCTCTGGTGACAGACTCGAAGAAGTCTATCAGGTTGAGCAGGCATGATCTACCTTTCACAAACCCAAACTGCGTAGGGTCCAGAGTTTGGAGATTCCCTGTGTCCTTATTTATAATGTCCATGATGATGCACTGCATAGCCTTACATATCAGACTCGTCAGGCTAATTGGGGTGGTAGTTCTCAGGGTCTGTAGTCACTCCCCCTTTGTGGAGTGGGATGACCATAACAGTGCACCATTCGGTAAGAACAAAGCCTGAAGTGGGGCTGTGATTGAACAGGGCACTTAGATGTGGTGCCAGTTCACTTTGTAATTCATGTAGTAGACAGCCAGGGATATTATCAGGTCCCATGGAAGCTGTATTCTTGGCTTTGGACAGTGCGTTTTTAACCTGTGCAGCTGTTATATTAGGACTTGGCATTCTTCTGGTATTGTGATAGGCCCTTTAGGGGGTGAAAGGGGGGTAAAGTTCACACTGAACTTGTCATCCAGTATATTGGCAATATCAGTTGGCTCGGTATATGTGTTGCCATTGTGCTGTAACACAGAGCAGATCTGAGTATTGCCATGTAGATTCTTGACATAACTATAAAATGCCTTGTGGTTGTCGTTAGTATCTGCTGCAATTTTGTTTTCGTAGCTAGCTTTAGAGGATTTGATGAGGGATCTCAGTTTTTTGCTGAGGCTAACAACGGAGTTTTTCCAGTCTTGGGACTTCATCCTTTTCTGCAACAGTTTCTTCCTTCTGTTGTAGAGTTTGTTTATGGTAGAGGACCACCAGATTGGCTTCCTCTTTTTTTTTTTTTTTTTTTTGGAGGGCGTCTTAGTTCTGTTTGGTATTGCCCATTCCATGCACTTGTGTATGTGTTCATACAGTGCACTGGTGTATGATTCAGCAGTCATGCACCTATTTTCCATTTGCATGCGTGTCATAAAGTTAGCCACCTCTGGTTTTAGAAGCCCAAAGTTAGCTTTGGAGAAGTTTTTATGGTGGTTTCCTTTATGAGGGGTGAGGGTGGGATGTGGATGTCCATGGTGATTAGCTTGTGGTCAGATCTGACCAGGGAGGAGTTGATTTCTGGTGTAGAGCAATGGTCGCCCATGTTAGTAATGACCAGGTCGAGGATGTTTCTAGCCCTGGTGGGGATAAGAATGAGTTGGTCCAGGGCATTGGAATAAATGAATCCAGAAAACATTGAGCAAGTGTGTTGGTACATGAGTAATTTTCCCGGTTAATGGAGAGGAAGTTAAAGTCCCCCAGTATAAAGGTATTGGGTTGGATCTTAATATTTTCCAGTGTGTTTAGGAATGTGGAGTGGAAGTCTTGAGACATGGTGGGGATCTATAGCAGGCTACAACCTGGATTGCAGTTTTACCCAGTGCTAGTTGTACCTGAAGTATCTCTGATGCGTTCTGTTGGGCTATTAGTCTGGAGGTGTGCATATCCTTTATGAATATGGAGACTCCACTGCCTTTAGGGCTTCGGTCTAGGTTTTGGGGACAAAAAGTGTGGTATGAATTATAGCCTGCTAGAGCAGGGGTGCTCTCCAGAGCTCTGAACCAGGTCTCTGTTACTGCACAGATGTTGATGTTCTCCATTACAAGGAGTGCTTCGAGTGAGTGCATTTTGAGATTTAGACTTCTAGCGTTGAGTAGCATAACCCTCAGCTTATGTTTTCTTGTAGCTGTTACATAAAACTGAACAGACCTCAGTCACCCTGGCTGCCTTACCATGACAGAACAGTTTAATCACTGTAGTGGACTCATCCACCACTATGGATCCATTTTCACCATCAGTATCTGGCAATCAGAGGACATCATGTTCACCACATTCTTGAATTCATCAGATTTTTTTCCATCTCTCAGTAGCATTCCCATTTAAGGTCATAATGTCTTCTTCATTGTTGAAAACAGCTTAGGCAATATTACACTGCTCCCTTCTGAGTCATCAGATAGTTTGTCTAACCCTCTTTGAGACCATCCAGAATTCATTCTCTATGGCCTTGTCAAGCTCTTTCCACACCTGGACCATTACTTCAGTGACTACTCTAGCTACTGCCTCCCTGGCTTGTCTGGACTTGTTAGATCCAGAAATGTTCCTGATAGCATTTCATGGAAGGCCTTTATTTTAACAGAACAGCTTTCCTCATTGCTGGTGCCCACAACTGGGTCCAAGGTTACTACCATGAAAAGTGCTGACCACCTTTCAGCTACATTTGCTTGCTCTTCCCTCAGCTATTGAGGTCATGAACAGGTTCAGTTAAGATTCTATGTCCTCAATCTCCTCAGTTTTACAGAAAGAGATCTGCTGGAGGTGGGAATTTAACTCATCCCACAAAGAAGCACTGGCTAGGCATTTTGAGGACATCCTTACTGTATGTTGGACTTTCTGGGTCTATCCATTGACAGCCATAGCTGTATAGTCTTAATTATCACTAAATGGTGATCAGCTGATGGCTCAGTACCTCTGTTGGCTTGAAAGGATTGAATATATAGCCTCTGATCTCATAACATGAATATAAAGTTGATCACTGGCCTTTGATCCAAGCTGTTGTGGTACCAACTACAATTATGAGCATGCCTGCATTTAAACATGGTGTTTTTCTGCGTGTCCATGACTAGCACTGAGGTCCAACAATATTTCACCATTTGGATTTAAAAAAGGCAAGACTGCCTTCCCACTCACTTCCTACAAGTATCTCAGTTATTCAGTACATGAACACCAAAGTCTTCCAGTAGGACTACAGAATCCTTTGGTGATATCTATCAAACAGCTCATCCACAATCTCTAGAAAGGTCAAACAGACTAAGTAGCTGCTAGGAGCATATGCACAAAGAATAGAAAAAGCGTATTTTCTACAAGTTGGAATCATATTGAAGTGACCCTTTCATCTTACTGATGTATACCTCAGATGAACATCATCCAACCAGGGGGTTGTGAGTATCCTCACATCTTCCCAAGACCTTTCATAAGTGTCAGCTCCAGAGAAGGAGAGAGATCACCCCACATCTAAAAGTCCTATTCCAGAAACAGTGCTGTTTATAGAGGTAAAACCAGCTAAATGTAGTTGGTACATTTCTAGTCTTCTGCGCATACTTTGATTCCTTCCCCAGAACTGAGGTGACATTCCACCTGCCAAAGTCCATTTTCCATTGTCATGGTCTAACCTATATTCGTTTTCTTCCTATCTTCTACTTGACTGAAATTGCAATGCCCCCAAGCTTTTTTTATGCCAAAATAAGCTGGACAGTGTGAGACACCCAGTCACCTGATGCTCACTATGAACACCACTAGCAGCACGCCTGGCATCACCAGTGTGTCCTGATATCTGTATTCTAGGTGAAGTTCTTATTTATTTGTTAATAACTTTGTTGTAGAACACTGATCCAGATGGACTGTTTTCAGTTTCAGCCCAGGTGTAGATATTACACAAAAGTAGATGCAGCAAAGAATACATTCCAAATGCACAAAAGTAAAGTCAACATACAATGCATTTGCAAAGTAAAATGTAGTTCAGAATGCAGAGAATAAAGTAATGAGTTTAGTATTTCCAGACTGGATAATGTGGAAGTGTTACAGTTGATGAGAGGAGAGGCTGACCATCACTGGAGGCTGACTAGCTTGGTGGATCCTATTTCATCTTGTCCATCTGATTTGACTTATGAGAATAGAGTCACACGTCAGATCTGATCCAGAAACTTCTCAAGTGCCCCAAGCCTTGAGCTCCTTCAAAAAAATCCCATAATGCTCACCCTTACTCCTCTCTTAGATCTTATTTGCCACTTTCAAGATCAGATATGATCCTTGCATTCCTTCAGCAAAGTGATCCTTTTTTTTTATTTAGCTTGGAACAGAAGTTTTCAAACTCTTTTTGCTCCTTAGTGTAGCCTTTTGCTCACTTTACTTATGTCTACCTTGTATTTCTCATCTCCATTGCCAGTGATGGGCATGGAGCCTTGTCACTTTATTAATTTCCCTTTAGACATTTATTTTTTTCTTTTAGCGGTGCAACAAGTAACATACTCACCTTTGGTACAGCAAGCTGTGGATTCTATTCCCATATCAGGGAGATGGATTGCTGACACTACAGTGCAGCATAAGGAGGTGCTGCACTCCTGAATGTGTTGTCCTTCGGATGAGATATTAAACCGAGGCCCAATCTGCCTGAGTTGGTGGTAGCTCAGGTGAAAGTAAAAGATCCCACAGCACCTATTGAAAAGAATAGGGTTTTTTAATTGATATATACATTACATATTATTTACATATGTACATCTATTTACAAATCTCTATACATTATAAACTTCAGTTAAAGGATCCCCCACTCTTTTATCCACAAACAAAACATTATTTTCTCCAGAATCTTTGCCAAAGGCCATTTTCCATTGTATTTAATTTAATTTAGTCTCTCGTTCCATATAGTCCATGAAACATAAAATATTACTCTGTCCATTTTCTTCACATCTTCCTGTTTTCATGCACCATAACAACCAAATTCTATTATGCCCATATCGATTTTGCTCAATTTTTAACAACCTTTTCACACTATTATGTTTACCTATTTCTTTCCACAAATTATTAACTCTTTCACATTTCAAAACCACATGCTCAGTAGTCTCAAACTCTCAACAATTATTACATATTCCATCTTGCTTTTTCTTGTTTGGCATATTTGTCTTAATTGCCAATTTTCTAATAGACAATTTCCACAAAAAATCATTACATTCTTTAATCTTTTTATAATTATTATATCTCATCATTATGGCTTTTTTTCTTATCTATTTCTAAATCTTTCCAAGGATCAGCGTAATAAAATGATTTCATAATATGTGAGAACCATTCATTTCTATTTTTCTCACATGTATTCTTTTTATTTTTCATAACACAATTTTGTTTTGGTACTCTCTCAATTCTTCATTCACAATGCTTTTACTTCTTTTTTAACTTCCATTTCTTCCCACAAGTCCTTGCATTTATAATATAGTATCATTTCTATCTAGTTTTTATTTTCCTTCATAATTCCTTTTAATACTTTATATAAAATTAAAGATGTTGCATGTAGTGATGGGTTTATTAAATCCAAGCCCCCATACTCTTCTTTCATATATAGAATCCCTCTCTTGACTAGATTCAGTCTAGAGCCCCATATAAAAGAAAATATAATCATCATTAGTTCATTTTCATACTTAATAGGAATCATACAGATGTTAACAACATAAACAATTTTTCCTATTACTAGGATGTTCAACAAGTGTGCTTTTTTCTATTTGAAAATCTACATGATCTCCAGAAAATAGTCATATTCTTTACTTCTTTGAGTACTTTATCCCACTGTTGTTGTCTGTATTCATTCCTTCCAAATATTATTCCTAATACATCTGTATATTTTTCATTGAACTCAATACCTCCCATCATACCTTCAAAACCAAATCCTTTACCTTTCTCTTTATTTATATTTAAACCAAATTTTTTAATTCATACTTAATTTTTCATTTACTTCTTCCATCCATACTTTATTTTTAACAATTAATACAATATCATCCCCATAATTATACATTAGTGGCAGTTGTACTTCCTTCATCATTTTGTATTCACTGCTACTTGACATTTTATTAATTTCCTTCACTATTACATTCATAACTAATGAAAAAATTATACTACTAGCTGGGCAGCCCTGCTTTATGCCACATTCTATTTTTATTTTTCCCCCAATCTAGCTATTTACATTTAGTTTCACATAGTTCCTTTCATAAACAGATTTTATTACTTATAATTTTTTTGCTTACATTGTATACCTGCAAAATTCCCCATAATGATTTATATTGAATATTATCATACACTTTACTTATATCCCGTATCATAACCTTCACTTCTACATTTTTTTCACATGTATTCTTTTTATTTTTCATAACACAATTTTGTTTTGGTACTCTCTCAATTCTTCATTCACAATGCTTTTACTTCTTTTTTAACTTCCATTTCTTCCCACAAGTCCTTGCATTTATAATATAGTATCATTTCTATCTAGTTTTTATTTTCCTTCATAATTCCTTTTAATACTTTATATAAAATTAAAGATGTTGCATGTAGTGATGGGTTTATTAAATCCAAGCCTCCATACTCTTCTTTCATATATAGAATCCCTCTCTTGACTAGATTCAGTCTAGAGCCCCATATAAAAGAAAATATAATCATCATTAGTTCATTTTCATACTTAATAGGAATCATACAGATGTTAACAACATAAACAATTTTTCCTATTACTAGGATGTTCAACAAGTGTGCTTTTTTCTATTTGAAAATCTACATGATCTCCAGAAAATAGTCATATTCTTTACTTCTTTGAGTACTTTATCCCACTGTTGTTGTCTGTATTCATTCCTTCCAAATATTATTCCTAATACATCTGTATATTTTTCATTGAACTCAATACCTCCCATCATACCTTCAAAACCAAATCCTTTACCTTTCTCTTTATTTATATTTAAACCAAATTTTTTAATTCATACTTAATTTTTCATTTACTTCTTCCATCCATACTTTATTTTTAACAATTAATACAATAGCATCCCTATAATTATACATTAGTGGCAGTTGTACTTCCTTCATCATTTTGTATTCACTGCTACTTGACATTTTATTAATTTCCTTCACTATTACATTCATAACTAATGAAAAAATTATACTACTAGCTGGGCAGCCCTGCTTTATGCCACATTCTATTTTTATTTTTCCCCCAATCTAGCTATTTACATTTAGTTTCACATAGTTCCTTTCATAAACAGATTTTATTACTTATAATTTTTTTTGCTTACATTGTATACCTGCAAAATTCCCCATAATGATTTATATTGAATATTATCATACACTTTACTTATATCCCGTATCATAACCTTCACTTCTACATTTTTGTTTATGATGTCATCAGTTATTTCTCTTATTATCCATAATAACTGTTGACTTCCTTTTCCTTTTCTTCTGAATACATTTTGGTCATATATTATATCCATTTTTTGTAACCTTTTTGTTATTATTCTCATAAATATGTTATAATCAGTATTATTCAGTGTTACAGGTCTCTAGTTTTTTATCTCCTCTTTATTTCCATTTTTAAATGTAAATTTTATAACTCCAGTACATATCTCATTCTCTTTAATTCCCATTGCTAACCATTCATTCATAACTTCATTAAAAATTATTTTTGCCACTCCGTCATTTCTTTACACATACCATATTCAATTCTGCCCAGTCCTGTTGTAGAATTAATGTTAATATCTTTTTTGATTTCATTCAATTGTTTCATAGTTATATTTTGTTCTAAATACTCATTATCTTCGTTGTTTAATTTTTTCACCTTTATAAATTTGTTCTGTTTCTTCTCTTTTAACAAATAATTCCAGTACATATTCTTTAATTATTTCATATATTCCTTCTTGCTGTCTTATTTGCTTGCTTTCCTTATTTTTTAATTCTCTTATTATTTTCCTTCTTTTATTATTTTACTCAGATATGGTGCTACCTCTTCTTTCTTTCTTTGTAAACAATATTTTTGTTTATATAACAAGTTGTTAATTTTTATTTGATTCATTTTATATATTTATCTTTCTTTTTCATAAAAGGGATTTTTGTTCTCTAATAAGTCTCTGAACGTTTCTTGACCTAATACCATATATCTCTCTTTTCTTTTCTTCCGTATGCATTCTTAAAATATTTTTTTATATTTCTCTTTAAAATGAAGCCAGCAAACAGCCCAATTTTCATAAAACTCTCTCTTACTCATATGATTTTTCCATAATACCATAAGTTATTTCTTCTGTTCTAAATATAATTCCTTATCATTAATTCTCTTTAGTCCTTTTCCTGTTCTTATATATTCATTTTCCTGTACTTTAACCCATATGGCCACATGATATGAAGATCCAGCACACTTATTTCCTTTTTCAACTTTTAAACTATCAGATATTAAAAATAATCAATTTCCATCCTAATTTCATTCCTTTTGTAGGTCCAGTGTTTATTCTCCCATACACTTAACTTTCCAATTCTCATAATTTCTTTAACTATTTTAACATCACAATTGCTCTTATTTTTTCCTAAATTACAATTAAAATAACCCACCACTGTAATGTCCATATTTACACAAACATATTCAAGAATATTTTTAAACATACTTTTTCTCTCTTTTTTGTTACATATGCATATAAAGCTATAATTCTATACACATATTTTTCCATCTCAAGTCTGTTACTGTAATTTGTCTAGTTTCACTATGGTTACATCCAATATTTTAATGCTTTTTTGACATTATATACATATGCCCAAGCATGTTTCTTTCCCCATCCTCCAAACTGCAGCAGCATTCCAAAGTTTTCAGTGGGTGTTCTTTCTTCTTCTGTTAATAATTTGATATCTTCTAAAACAATATGTGCATCTACTACAGCACACATTGTAATATACCTATTCCCCTCTTAAGAATTTTCATACTGTTCACATTTAAAGCTAACATTTTCACCTTTTAAGAATAGTTAGTATAATAAATGTTTATCCCTTTCCTTTCTTATTTTCTCTAAGCATTATATTTTTGAATTTTTTTTCCTTTCTTTAACTCTTTTCCCTATCAGATTTCTTTTATTTCTTATCAGTCAGCTTCTTCCTCACTTGAATCCTCTGTTCCTTTTTTTTGTTACTTTCTTTAACTTCATGTATAACCTCTTTATCAGTCACATCTTATTGTACATTTTCTTGTATAACACATTCTTCTACCTCTTTTTCCTGTATAACTTCATTTTTATTTTCATTTTCTTGCATATACATTTCACATTCTAGTCATGAATGACCAGTATTACCACATTTTTTGCACGTTAAATCACATTTTCTGCATTATTCCCTATTTTATCACATAAAAAACATCTTTTTATGCTATTCATTGATTAAATGACCGTTTTTTTCCCCACAAAATTAAGAAGTCTTTGGTTGACTCCTGTATTTCACAAAACCTCTATTACCATTAACATTAATAATACTAGATACATGCATAACATTATCATTTTCCATTTTCAGTATTACTCCACATTCCCATATTCTAGCCCATAGTCCTATTTTATCATATATATTTTGTAGTGTTCATTACTTCTTTACATATAGTTAACAAATGTTCTTTGAGTTCTTTTGCTTCAACTTCAGTTCTAAACTGGATCATTATTCTTTTTTTTTGTTTGTCCATAAAAAGCTTGTACCACATATTCTGACCATGGATAAATATTTTTTCTTTTGTTCATATGCACCCCAAAAATGTTCCATGGCCTGCACAGTCTCAAATATCAAGTCACAAAAGGTATCTTTATTAATTAAAATAAATGCTCTTACTTCTTTTGCTTTGACACCCAGGGGTGCTATGACAGAGTCCCAAACCTCATACCTGTCCAAACTTTCTTCTTTTTTACTGCTCACAGGTACTGTATACTTCTTTTTTGTTTCTTTTATTTCTTCTTTCTTCTTTGTTCCTTTTCCAACAATTTATGCATAAGTTTTTGTCTCTAAAAGTTTTTCTGGCACAGTCTCTTATTTTCCTTTTTCTTCTTCTATTTTTTTCCATAATGTCACTCCTTAAAATTGCTGCTTCACTTTTGGCTCACTTTGGTTTACAATTTCTTCCAAATAATCATCCTGCATCCCCTCCCCCCATTGAAGGGTTGTAATTATGCATTTTTAAGAGGTAAATGTGTCTTCTTCAAACAGTCTCCTCTGAAAGTTTTCCTCTGAATCCATCTCTGTTTCAGCTACAATTTCCTTTTCCTTCACAATCTCCTTTTTTTTCCAATGTCACTGTTTTTTCTGTACCCACATCATCAGAAAAAACTTCTGGTAACAATTCTACCATTTTGACTACATTTTTAGCAACTTTCATTCCAGTTTCAGTACCAGCTGAATCAGCCATGTTTTCTCCCTGTTTTTCCAGGCCACCTCCTTGCCTAGAACAGGAACAGGAAGCCCATTGTGTCACACACAAATGCTTTCCCCTACTAAGAGTAGGGAAAGTTCCCTGAAGTTCTGGCCAAATTTTCCCTAGTGGTAGTTTAAATAGTGTTGCATCATGTTTACCATATTTAGTGTTATTGTACTGTATTGGTATCTGGATTGTTGTTGTTGCTGATGATATTGAGGTAAGCTATGCAGAAGGGTTTCAAAAATTGTGGCCAGAATGACCACAAGCTCCCATCCTAGGGCAGCCATGATTTTTTCATGGTGTGCCTGGAGCAAGATCATCTCAGTGTGGGCTACTATATATGTAAGTCCTCTGGGTCACAGTTCTTAATCAAGAGAGAGAATGGATTGATTTTGAAATGTTTACTTCCTCATGAATCTTTTAAGGATAAGGATAGAGAGAGTGACAAAGATAGAGTGCACTGCAGAAGCTTAAAGAAAAAAGGAAGGAAAGAAAAGAAAATCAGAGGAACCACCCACTCTTATGACACCAAAGATATCCATGTGGGATCCCCAGCATCTACTGTCTGCACCAACCTCAGTGAGTTCTACATCTCCATTGCCATGCACTTTCAGCTTGGAACCAATTGTTATTTCAGACCAATCTCCTAAGAAGTCATTCAGTAGGCACTCTTCTGAAAAGGAGTCCAGACTGCTATTTTCCCACCCTCCATCAACATCCTTCCTCAGGTCAACCAGGTCTTTTCAGATTGGGATCAAATGATGAAGGCATCTTTGAAGGCTCAGACTGAGATAGGTTTAACCTCCCCCCGCCCGTCTCTAGGGCAGATCAAGTTGGCTAATATTCTTCTATCCTAGCACCTCCCCCATCCATGTATCGGCATCAGTGTTTTGGAGCCAGTATCAGTCCTGGAGTCTGTTGGCATGGTATCTGCCATTGAGGACAACCCCGTACTGACCAGTTTGCATCTGACTCTCTCAATGCCAAAACCTTTGGTGTTGATGGAGTCTTGGAGCTGAGCACTTGATGACAGATGTTACTGTCCTTGACTCTGACCTGCATGGAGCCATTTTCTGTGTCAGTGTCTTCAGCATTTAAGGTGGCAACTCTGATCTTGGTCTGGGAGCCATCCTTGTCTTTGATGTGAGTACTGCAGTCTTTAGTGCCTTTCAGATCTATTTTATTGGAGATTGATATAGCATCGATTTGAGGATCATTGATGACAACGAACTCTGGATTGATGTTAGAGGATTTTGAGATGATGATAGCTTCCCTCTCAAGGAAAACTACAGAAGCTCCATTGACATTAGCTTCAACCCATGCCACCTTTCAATCGGAACTTCAACCTTCTCGCCATTCGTCCCACAGGCAAACTCCTGAAAGAGCCTACTCTTCAGGTTGGAAATTTAGACAAGTTCCTGCCTGATCTTCCTAAGAAATGGTCATGCAAAAGGAAGCTCATTGACTTCTCCATGGAGGGTCTTATCTCTGACACCCATTTCACTGATCAAGAGGGTTCTCTACAGTCTCCTCCTGAAGTTGCCATTTCGGTAAAATCTGCAGAGTAATGCACCAGAGTGGATCTTGGTATTTGATTCACCCTCTCAGGATGAAAAAATATTGTTTGAGGATTTCTGGACTTCAGTTTCTACCTTCTGGGTGGTATTCCCTGCCAACCATCTGATACTCTTATTCACCAGAAAGGCATGGTAGGAACCTCATTATATGGAGGCAATCCCCAGAAATCCTGGCAAGGTCCTTTGCCTTCATAAGGATAGGCAGCATTAACTCATTACATCTGAGTGATACCTCCAGGTGCATCTGCAGTTAACTCTCACTGACATCTCTAGCTGTCAAATATTGCATGTTCATATTTGCATCAATAATTCCAAAAACCATGCTATATACAAGGTTTTAAAAGATTTCATCTTAAAGCTTCCACAATGGCAGACTCAAATGCATTAATATTTGACCTCTGTCTAGTGCAGGTAAAGTGATATTAACTGTTGTTTTTATGATATTAATTTATATAGATATATTTTTCACATTTTTCTAAATGTCTCAATAACCAAGTAACAGAGACAGAACTCCTTAGCCTCATAAGAAACCTCTTGGCTAGATGAATAAAATGCTGCTGGCAGTATGTGTATAACTTGAGTGGTTGCTGGGCTATTGTAAGTTGTTTACAAAATATTACAAATGCAATAGTTACTGTGTTTTCTGTGACTTAAAAAATTCAGTTTAAGACTTAGAACCTAAAGAATCCTACCACTGTAAAAATGGTTTGTGCTGAAGGGTTTTCCATTTATATTTCTTTCATAACCCCTATGGTTCCAGAGATATGAACATTTGTTTGAAATGTGAGGACATAGTTTGATTCGGTCAAAAGGCTTAGGCTCCACCCATTGGAAGTTACAGTGCAAACTTCCTGAGGTCCATTGGAGTGAATGAGTTAAAGCAAGGGCCCTCTGGTGGACTGCTATCACTGAGCCACCAAGAGAGAGATTTCAGATCATACAGTGACTGTCCACCTAATAAAATGAAATAAGAAATCTTGTTCAACAGAAAGGATGTGGAAGCATGCCTTCACCTTGAACATGTTTATCTTTAGGGCATTAAATTAAATTGCCCACATGAGCTGCTTCCAAAGAGACTTACTAAAACAAACTTTGGACTGTTGTAGAAATCCAGTCACTCCTGAGTCCATAAATCAGATTGAAACTCATGTGTCCATGATGTTAAATATTTCTACACTCCTCATGATGCTGCTGTACAATGTGAGCAGTGGAGCAGCGAGAGTGGTGGTCGCTGATATAACTATAAGACATCATGCTTAGCTCCACCTTTATGACTATGCAGACAACTTTAAGGCATCCTTTATCAATGCCCCCTTACAAGAAATATTCACTATTTGTACCCAAGTTCAAAGAAAATCTGCAGAAGAGTAAGCAGGAGGGAAAGACATTGTCTGCTTTAGGTGCATGAACTGAGACCCCTCAAAACTCCTATAACAGGAGTCAAAAGGGATCCAAATCCCCATGATGCTCTTGACTACTCTTCTAACAGGGCTGGCTAAGGCAAAGGTGGCCCCTTTAATGGATGCTGACTCAGAGGCAGAGATGGTCTGCAAAACAGTTCTTCTAAAAGCTCTCGAGGCCCAAGCACTCTAAGACCATTGAAGCCAAGGACTGACTGTCTTATAGCTCATGTAGGCTGCTACTTGTGCTTGAACGTAAGTATGAGTCCAGGCAAGCTGGTGCTGCATGTTACCTAAACATATTATTCTAGTTTAAGTTAGGTAAGTGCGGCAGCTGTGGAGGAAGTGGTGTTGGAATGTAGATTAGGGTAGTTATATGAAAGGAGATTTAGTTTTAGTGAGCAAGGGAGAGGTTTAGGGTTAGGGAGCTATCAGGGAATTTAAGTTTAGGGAGGGATTTGCAGTTTTAGGGTAAGGGAATGAGAATTCAGATTAGGAACTGGGTGGGGGTTTTACAGTAAATGTTAGGGCTCTTGCAGGGCTATACATTTTTATACTTTTGGGTGGGCTACATAGTCATGGAAGACTGGGCTAGTAGGAATTAGAGCACCTGCTTTTCGAGCAAGTGGCAGTGAACAAGTAGGTCATGAACTACCAGCACTAGAACACTTGAAGAAGACCCTGAAGAAAACAGTGATTCAGAGGTCTGTTCTCAGGGAAACAACTTTAACATCCCTGAAGGCTAACCAAACTGCTCCCCTCTGAAGGCAGACAGGGACATTTATTTCTTCATTCAGTCATATGGATAACCAAACACAGGACAAGTGAGTGAGGATAATCATATATAGAGGCTATAATACAGTAACCATTTCTTACCCCCCCCCCAGTCAAACAGTCTCAGACACTTCCAAATGTCCCTTCCTCCCCATTAGCACAAAGTAGCATAGCAAGAGATTACTACATTCAGAAAAAAATAGCCATCAATGAGGTTCCACCAGATCAGAGGACAAATAAGTCCTATTGAAAGTTCTCTTTGGTTTCAACAGAAAACAAGGACCTTGGGTCAATCCTAGATCTCATGCACCTAAATCAGTATACTACAAAGACCCAATTCTGGATGGCCATGGTTCAATCAATACCACCCTTCTTAAATTCAGATGACTGGATGTGTTCAATGGACATATAAGACTCCTGTCTCCATATCAAGATTACCAAGGAGACAATCATTATCATTTCAGAGCCCTGTCGTTTGTCTTAACATAGCCTACCCAGACGTTCACCAAGTGCATGGCAGTAGTGGCAGCCCATATGCAACTAAAAGGAGTCCATTTTTTCCAGTAACTAGATGACTGGCCCCTTGGTGCCACACCATTGAAATCCCTAATCATTGCTAGGAACTACTGATTCAGCTCTGTCTTAAGTATCTCAGTTAATTATGAAAAGTTCTAGCTATAGCCAACTCAGTCAATATTTTTATAGGCTGCCATCTAGACACAACTTGCATACTGAGACTTCCAAGTGAAAGACTGCCAACTTTAAGAAAATCAGTTTCCTTTCTACATGATCACCAGTCTCCTTTAGCCTCCCTGGTTCTGAAGGTTCATGGATTAATGACTTCCACAATACTCAGAAGTCCTAATGCTCTCCTTTGCATGAGAGCTCTTCTCAGTATAGCACTTAAATACTGATGCTGACTCAGAGGCAGAGATGGTCTGCAAAACAGTTCTTCTAAAAGCTCTCGAGGCCCAAGCACTCTAAGACCATTGAAGCCAAGGACTGACTGTCTTATAGCTCATGTAGGCTGCTACTTGTGCTTGAACGTAAATATGAGTCCAGGCAAGCTGGTGCTGCATGTTACCTAAACATATTATTCTAGTTTAAGTTAGGTAAGTGCGGCAGCTGTGGAGGAAGTGGTGTTGGAATGTAGATTAGGGTAGTTATAGGGAAGGAGATTTAGTTTTAGTGAGCAAGGGTGAGGTTTAGGGTTAGGGAGCTATCAGGGAATTTAAGTTTAGGGAGGGATTTGCAGTTTTAGGGTAAGGGAATGAGAATTCAGATTAGGAACTGGGTGGGAGTTTTACAGTAAATGTTAGGGCTCTTGCAGGGCTATACATTTTTATACTTTTGGGTGGGCTACGTAGTCATGGAAGACTGGGCTAGTAGGAATTAGAGCACCTGCTTTTCGAGCAAGTGGCAGTGAACAAGTAGGTCATGAACTACCAGCATTAGAACACTTGAAGAAGACCCTGAAAAAAACAGTGATTCAGAGGTCTGTTCTCAGGGAAACAACCTTAACATCCCTGAAGGCTAACCAAACTGCTCCCCTCTGAAGGCAGACAGGGACATTTATTTCTTCATTCAGTCATATGGATAACCAAACACAGGACAAGTGAGTGAGGATAATCATATCCAGAGGCTATACAGTAACCTTTTCTTACCCCCCCCCAGTCAAACAGTCTCAGACACTTCCAAATGTCCCTTCCTCCCCATTAGCACAAAGTACCATAGCAAGAGATTACTACATTCAGAAAAAAATAGCCATCAATGAGGTTCCACCAGATCAGAGGACAAATGGGTTCTAATGAAAGTCCTCTTTGGTTTCAACAGAAAACAAGGACCTTGGGTCAATCCTAGATCTCATGCACCTAAATCAGTATACTACAAAGACCCAATTCTGGATGGCCATGGTTCAATCAATACCACCCTTCTTAAATTCAGATGACTGGATGTGTTCAATGGACATATAAGACTCTTGTCTCCATATCAAGATTACCAAGGAGACAATCATTATCATTTCAGAGCCCTGCCTTTTGTCTTAACATAGCCTCCCCAGATGTTCACCAAGTGCATGGCAGTAGTGGCAGCCCATATGCAACTAAAAGGAGTCCATTTTTTCCAGTAACTAGATGATTGGCCCCTTGGTGCTACACCAATGAAATCCCTAATCATTGCTAGGAACTACTGATTCAGCTCTGTCTTAAGTATCTCAGTTAATTATGAAAAGTTCTAGCTATAGCCAACTCAGTCAATATTTGTATAGGCTGCCATCTAGACACAATTTGCATACTGAGACTTCCAAGTGAAAGACTGCCAACTTTAAGAAAATCAGTTTCCTTTCTACTTGATCACCAGTCTCCTTTAGCTTCTCTGGTTCTGAAGGTTCATGGATTAATGACTTCCACAATACTCAAAAGTCCTAATGCTCTCCTTTGCATGAGAGTTCTTCTCAGTATAGCACTTAAATAGTTGTATTATTAAAGCAGTCCTATCCACAACAAATATAATGAGAACCTTAAAAAAACTGTAATGGAATACCAATATAAATAAATTATGTAACAAGAGAAAGAAACTGCTCAATCCTTATAAGAGGTCTCATTTTACCTACCTTAAGAACACACTTAAGCACACTAACAAAGAGCTTAAGGGAACCATTAGGAAGCTCAAAGTTGAGTATGAACTTAAATAGCCACTAAAACAAAAAATAACTGCTTATCTTTATTTAACTATGTGAGAAAGTTAAGGACTGACACCCAACAGTGTTTGGAGCTAATCCACAATAATACTACACTCTGTGACCCAAATGAAATAGCTACTATCCTATGTAACAAATATAGTGCAAATTTTACTCCACTCCCATCCAAAACGCTCAACAATCCCAGCCACCCCCTTTAATTACTATGGAACATGTTCTGTCAGCCATTTCAAAAACTAAGAGTACTTCATCCATGGGCCATGACAACATACCAGGTTGCCTGATTATTAGTGCCAAATATGGTCTTCCTGAACCCCTAATTAAACCCTTTAATCTAAACCTTTCCACTGGTTACATTCCTGAAGCCTGGAAAATAGCTATCATAATGCCATTACACAAGGGTGTCCCAGCAACAGGACCTGGTAACTATAGACACATTAGTCTCACTAGCATTATACATAAAGCTATAGTGCATATTATCTCAGACTTCATTAATCTGGATAGTAAAAAGTTCTCAACCCTGGACGCTCATCAATTTGGCTTTATCAAAGGAAGGTCCTGCCTCTCTAACCTCATTAACTTCTTTGAAAAAATAACCAAATCAGTGGATAGTGGTCATGCAGTGCATACAGCATATCTAGACCTGGCCATGGCCTTTGACACTATTCCCCATTCAAATATTATTGACAAATTTGCAAATATCAATATAAATCCTTATATTATGTGATGGGTAGCTAACTGGTTGTCTGACAGACCCCACGTTGTTAAATTAGCAGTTGCCACTTCTGAAAGCAAAACAATTACCAGTGGTGTACCACAGGTCTCAGTTTTGGGCCCCCTCCTGTTTGACATATATTTTTCAGACCTTTAGGCCAGCACTTCTAGCCTATGGTTAACTAAGTTTACAGATGACTGTAAATTGGGTGTTGGTATTTGATCTTCATCTGTCTCACAGTTGCTCCAGCACAGCTTAGATCATATTAACAACTGATGCAAGGACAATGGTCTCAAATTAAATGTAAAAAAAATGAAGCATAGTTCATTTTGGTAAATGAAATAATTTCACTTACTTTATAGGAGCCTTCCAGTCAGACACTGATATAAGGGATCTTGGTGCTCTTGTTGATAATTCCTTATTATTTGATCATTATGTCTCCAGAGTAGTTTAAAAAGCCTTTTATCTGGCCCATTTAATTTCCAAGCACATCTCCACTAGATTCAAAGAAGTCTTAGTTCCCCTTTACTCATACCTTATCAGATCCATTAGTGAATATAATGCAGCTTTTGACATGTATTTATCTAAACATGTAACAAGCTTGAGAGACCTCAGAGATTCATAACTAAAATGATCAGTGGTCTCAAAAATCTTAGTTATCAGGAGAGACTGGCAGCCCTTTCTCTAGATTCAGTCTCTTACAGACTCCTTAGTGGAGATGTATGTCTATCTTTTTGTGCCATTGAAAGATCTAACCTTATCTGAACTTCTGTTCCTTCACAGAACTAATGGTACATCATATAGAATTAAACCTTCATCAGCAGATAAATGACATGTTGGTGTGATTAATTTATATCCCAACGTATCCCTCACCTCTGGAATAAACTTCCACTACATGTCAAGCAGAGTAGCACTCTTGCCACCTTCAAGGTAAACATAAATAATAGGATGGGCAGCCTCAAATTCTCTCCTAGTCTGTCTTGTTTTGTCCTCCTTGAGGCTAGAGGGAAATTTTGAATAGGGTTTTTTTTTCTTTTGGCTAGGCTTGAAAAGGTCTAAAAACCAATTGCTTAGTACTTACATATGAGCCTAATGAACATTAAGCATACAGCGGTCCCAACTTTCATATACCTTGAATGCTTACATTTGCATGACACAAAATTTGCGAGAAACATAGATGGTTGCTGGACTCTTAAACAGTTTCCATAGGGAGACCCTTTTTCTTTCTTACACTGTCAGCAACAGTTGCCACTGATGTCTTCTGTCAAGGGTGAGGACATTATGAGGGGAGAATTGTCCAAGAGTCATGGACAGATCTGGAGGCCAATTTTCACATCAACATCCTGGAGTTGAGGACAGTCTTCCTAATGTCGCAGGCCTTTCAAGACTTCCTTTTTCCAGGTGTGATTTACAAACAGTCAGACAACTTGTCAGTTGTCTAATACATTGGCAATCAATGACGAACCAAATCTTATCCAATTTACAGAGCAGCCATGAGAATTTGGCAGTGGAGGAGTGCTTCATGACCCCTTCTGATAGCTTTTTCCGGGATGTGCATTGTTAACTGTCTCCTGGATAGGATCAGCAGGTCTATACTAATGGCTCACAAATAGTCTCTCAATCCTAATGTAGCACAACATATCTTCAGGTACTAGGTCCAGACCAACTACAGTCTCTTCCCTTCCCCATCCAACATGAAAATCAGCAGCTAACTCACCCTGATTTCTCCAAAGGCACAGTCTCTGAGAGATGTATTCTGGCAATGCCCTCAGGATCCTTTATGTCTTCCCCCCATTTCTGCTGATAACCAAATTTCTACAGAAAGCCACCACATGCAAAGCTCCAGTTTGGCCCAGGGAAATCTGGCTCCCTTTGCTGAGGCCTTATTCAGTGAAGCAGCCATGGCATCAAAATCTTCAACTGGACCTATTATCTTATAAGTCTGGCCAGCCTCACCCACACATGCATTCTGTCAAACTAACTCCATAGTTTCTCCAGTTCCAGTAATGACCAAGGATCCAGTCCTGTTCTGGAGTATGGCTCATATATTATGAGCCTCTCAGAAAGAATCTGCATGAAAAATTTACAAGAAAAAATGTAAACTTTTTCCATATGGACCTCAAACGAGTCAAAAAAGGAAAAAAGACACTCCAAGCCAGCCAAGCAAAATTTAAAGTTAGCGCTTTCGTTTACTAAAATGAGCAAACTTCATCAGGCAAATCTCAATTAACATCACACCATTAAATACCATCAATTATTTACATCATCAATCAACAAACCACATACCCTGCCCACATTTAAAGAAACACAGTCATCGTAGTGACATATGCATAAACAACAATACATTCATGTGCAGATTTTAGAATAAGAAAGTTCACAAGGAACTCATAAGTCTGTATGAAGTGAATAAATTCAATAAATTCATGTATATAGTTATGAAAAATTAATTAAAATATATATGTATATATATATATATATATATATATATATATATATATATAATGAATTGTAATAAATAATAATAATAATTTAACTTTACTAAAAATAAGTAAGAAAATGTTCATCTCCTAAGAGATTTTAATTTTAAAATACATTTAATAGAAAGGCTATCATTAAGCCCTGGAGGGGCATGTGCATTAAGAAGAAATAGCTTGGCAGCTGAGGCTTAATGTACATGCTCCTCCTATACTGAGCCAACAGATATTGCCAATCTACTGACTGACAGATTCAGTGCCACCTTTACCCCTCTCTCCCCTCCCAAAGGACCTATCACATTAACAGTAGATTGCCAGGAACCCAGTATTGCTGCTGCACAGGTTAAAACAGCACTGTCCAAGTCCAAGAATACAGCTTCTATGGGACCTGACAATATCCCTGGCTGTGTTCTACATGAACTACAGAGTGAAATGGCACCTCACCTATGTGCCCTATTCAGTTACAGGCTCATCTCAGGCTTTGGCCCTACCGAATGGAGCACTGCTACAGTCATCCCTCTCCACAAAGGAGGACCGACTACAGACCCTGCAAACTATCGTCCCATTAGCCTAAAGAGTCTGATATGCAAATCTATGGAACGCATCATCATGGACCTAAAAAACAAGGATATAGGGAATCTCCAAACTCTGGATCCCACACAGTTTGGTTTTGTGAAGGGTAGATCATGCCTGCTCAACTTGGTCAACTTCTTTGAGTCAGTCACCAGAGCTGTGGATGAAGGCAAGGTGGTTCACACAGTCTACCTTGACCTGGCCAAGGCTTTTGATACCATTCCCCACTCAGGAATCAGAGAAAAACTCAGTAAGCTAGGCATCAACCCCTATATCACTAGGTGGGTTACAAATTGGCTCACAGTTAGAGCCCACAGTGTGAAAGTAGCTGACTCCAAGTCAGACTGCCAACCAGTCACGAGTGGAGTCCCACAGGGTTTGGTCCTGGGTCCTCTCCTGTTTGGTATCTACTTCTCTGAAGTCCAGGCCAACACGAAGGGACTCTGGCTGACAAAGTTCCCAGACGATTGCAAGTTGAGAGCTATTATTAACTCCCGGAGTGATTTTGACACCCTACAGAAAGGCCTCATTGAGAACAATGACTGGTATCAGAACCATGGCCTTAGGCTCAATTCCAAAAAATGTGTCGTCATCCCTTTGGGAAAAACCCTGTTCCCATGAATTACCACATCGATGGTAGTCCACTGAACACAGAAGGCATTATAAGAGATCTGGGAACACAGGTTAACAGCAACCTCTCTTTCATCCACCACATTGCCACTGTGGTCAGAAAGTCCTTCTATATGACACATCACATTGCTAAAGGTTTTGCATCCAGGAAGAAAGAGGTCATTGTCTCCCTCTACTCTTCCCTTATTAGGCCAATCATCGAGTGCAATACCCCATTTGGCTTGTACCTCACTAGACACCCGCAACAACTGGAGAGGCCACAAAAGTACCTCACAAAGAGGAGTCTAGGCCGTAAGCACTTGTCCTATATGGACAGACTCAAAAAACTCCAACTGTTCTCTGTATGATATCGCCTACTTAGAGGCGATCTCTGCTTGACTTACAAAGCCATGTCTGACCCAGCTCTGTTAGAAATTCTACATCTAAAGAATTCCCAATCCCTCCACACCACATGCTCCAGAGACCTCAACCTCATTACCACAATCAAGAGAACATGCTGGAGGGACAGGTTCATAACCCAGAGACTGCCCATGCTATGGAACAGACTTCCCCATACATGTCAAACAGAGCACCTCACTGGCCCTCTTCAAGAGAAATCCTGATGAGTGGATAGGGGATAGGAAATAGAGAATTCACCCCGGGGATCACTCCAGTGGCTCTACCTGACAGAGGCACTGGGAACTAAGGTCTTGTGGCACAATGCCAGGGTAATCCTATGGGCTAGGCTTGTAAAGGCTCCAGGGCCATTAGCCTAGTGCACACCTATGAACCTATGACTGGGAAAAGTACTGTAGCTGTTCAGCAAAAAGCAGTGCAAGCTCCAGATATGACTTCTAGTAACCTAGAAGAAAGTATAAGACAACTGCACACAGACCTGATTAAAATAAACAAGACACTGATGGAATATATCGACTCAAACAACAAAAGGTTGGAAAAAATGGAAGACAATTTAAAAAGATATTCAGATGAGGTGATAAAACTGCAAAAATCAGAAACTGAAATAAAGAAAAGGCTAGCTAAATATGAGACTGCTCAATAAGAGATGTTTCAAAAAATAAAAACATTAGCAAATAGAGTATGTAGGGCAAACCTGAGATTTTCTGCTGTACCAGAGAAGCTGGAAGGAACTGACACTATTAATTTTATTAAAGTACACATAAGCAACTAGACTGGTATTCCACAGCAGGAGTTGATAATTGAAAGGGCACATTGTATATATGCTCCAAATCTGACTATGAGAAAGCAACCTAAACCTTTAATAGTAAAGATGCAATCCTACCAGCAGAAGGAATGGATTCTGACAAAACTGTGGCAGAAAGACAATGTACTAAAAGTAAGAGACAGCAAAGTGTTTGTGGAGAATAATTACTCATTTTACGCCAGGCAGGAGAGGAGAACATTTATTCACCTGTTCAGGAAATGTCGAGAAGCAGGCATGGGATTCAAACTGCTGTATCCAGATATCATCAAAATATTATTCCCTGGAGGGACAAAATCATTTTTTTAATGAAGTACATGCAAAGCAGGAAATACAAAAGCTTGTCCAGCAAAAAATGAGCTGTCAAACAGAAGGACATGTTGGTTCTTGTTCTTCTGGTAGTAAAGACCACAAAGAGACTGTGCCAGTGAAACATTTTCCAGTATTTCAACAGAAATTGCTTGAGAGAAGGAAAAAAATCACAAAAGTTGACCAGAAGAATCAAAAGTACATTGGAAATAAACAAGAGACAGGACTTGGAAAATGGAGATGAACAAGAATAAAACCAGTAACTTGGAAATTGACAAATGTGGGATTACAAAACAATAATTATATTTGTGAAACATGACAGAACAGAAAATCTGGAAATATTTGACTCTTTTGGACTATGTTAAACTTGCAGAGAACTCTAAAGCATATCATAGGATCATAGGAGATTACTAGGCTAATGATTGTGGGGCCCTTACAAGCCTAGCCAAGAGTTTATCCCCCACAAAGAAACCTCAATCAGCCCCTGTCAATGAGGGACACAGGTGGAGCCCCTGGGACAAATTTGTGGTTGCCCATCCACTCATCATGGTTGCACTTCAAGAGGGTCAGCGATGTACTTTGACAGGTATGGGGAGTCTATTCCAGAGACTAGGCAGCCTCTGAGAGACAAACTTGTCTCTCCAGCAGGTTTTGTTAATATCACATATTAGATTTAAGCCTTTTGATTGGGTACTACGAGAGAAGTTAGACTTACGGATATGGAGCATCTCTAGTAGAGCAGGGTCTGAGATTGCCTTGTAGGCGAGACACAGATCACCTCTGAGCAATCTGTACAATACAGAGTAGAGTGATAGTGATTTGAGCCTGTCCACATAGGACAGGTGTTGGAGGCCATGGATTCTCTTTGTGAGGTATTTCTGTGGCCTTTCCAGTTCATGCAGGTGTTTGGAGAGGTACATACCAAATGGGGCATTGTACTCATTTATTACCCTAATGAGGGAGGAGTACAGAGAGGTAATAACCTCCTTTTTTTTGGATGCAGTCCTTTTACTTATGAGATGAACCAAGTAAAAGGCTTTTCTGACCAATGCCGCTACATAATGATCAAATGTGAGATTGCTGTCAACTTGTGTACCCAGGTCTGTCACCACAGGTTGTGTGCTTATGGGGTTGCCACTAATGTGGTAATCAATAGGGGCCATGTTTTTGCTGAATGGTAAGATAATACTATTTTGCATTTAACTTAAGGCCATGACTTTGGCACCAGTCATTTGTTGTTGTGAGACCCTCTTGAAGTATGTTAACATCATTTGGGAAACCCTACTTCATGTCATTAATCATTATGTAACATATATATCAGGGACTCTCTTCTATCTTGTATATAATGTATAGTCAACTTTATTGCTTGCCTTATTTTTAGCTTATTTTCTTTTATTGTAGTCACATACTGTACTACTTTGTTATTGTCATAATGTTTGTAACCATTGTTCATTTTTTTAATTCTGTTTAATATATACTGTGGAGCTTTTCTGCTTGGGCCTCCTCTGAAAATGGGCTCATACCCAGTTGGACTTTCCTGGTAAACAAATGTCAAATAAATAATGCTCTGAAAAATACTTAGAGGGGAAGATGGGGAGAAAGTAAATTGTAAGTAAAACATTTTTTTTCTTAACGGTACTATTTCTATAGTGCAAGATTTTCTTTGTGTTCTATAATGTAAAGTTTTCTCATTTATTTTTAAGTATAATGGGGATACTAATGTAAATAGATGCTTGTGTTTTTTTTCACTGCAGTATAAAAAAGTACAAATGTCTGGTTAAAAGAGCATGACAAAAGAAAAATTAATGCATTTTTTTCTCATTCTTGCATGGGGGAATGACTGGATTAAGGCCCTTAGCTTGATCTAGTAACAAGTTTTAAGAGAAAGCAAATAAATGAAAAAAGAATATTGAATATCAGAAGGCTTTTTTTCTAGCAAATAAATATAGGCTTAGTGGCAATTATGTATCTGGTCATCCTGTCTCCAGGAAACAATCTGATAAAGAGGAATAGCTAGGAGATAATTTTTTTTGAAAGCATTCAAGCATTTACTCAGCTGGGAGAGCTATAAAGATAAGACAAAACTAGACAGCACTTAGTTGAAGCACAAGCTGTACCATGTGTCTTAGCATGGATAACTTTTCTTTTAGGTTAACTCAAGTCTGGGAGTGTGGCTGTCAGTTTGGAACATTTGGTCCTATTTGGAGAATAAAACTTCAATATTTGAAGATGTACATAGTATTGTGTTGTTATTAAGTTAATATGTTTTAGGGGGTATTGGAGGTATACTTTTTTGAAGGCTTTCAAAAGCTCATGGGATCATAGGAAGTTACTAGGCTATTGGCCCTGAGGCCCTTACAAGCCTAACCAAGAATTTAGCTCATGTTCCATGTCAGCGCCCGAAAACTAAAAGTTTTGTAAGATAGGCTCAAATGGATATGACAAGGAACAGCTATTTAAAATATCAACCTGCCAAGTAGTGTATGCATGTAATACAAAAGCCAGAAGTTTAAGAAAAAATATGTTATACATAAAAGGTGGGAATAATGACTTTTAATACAATTATGTTTTCTGTAATGTCTTTAAATAGCAATGGTCTCTCAGATAAATACAAAAATGAAAGAGTAGTGAACTATATTTAAAAATGTAGAGTGCAAATAGCTATGATATAGGAGACACACTTGGAAAGAACTGAACATGTGTATTTGATAAAGAAAGTTTATAGTTACTCAGCAGAATACCTGGGACAAAGGAAGATAGGAGTACTTATATTAATTGCAAAAAGAGCTCCAATAGTGACAGAAAAATGTAAAAATATAATAATGGCAGATTTGTAGTACTAAGGGGCTACTGGCAAGGGAGGAGGATCACACTGACACATATTTATATTCCACCTAAAACTGCTGTAATGGAGCTTAAAAAAATTCTGGGAGAAATAAGCAGCTTTCAGCCAGGAATATTACTTATAGATGGGACTGAAAATTGTTTTGCAACAGTGAAGATGTGTCTGGTGGGCCCAAAAGGGAAATGTAATAAAGGAGGGTAGAATTGTGAAGACATTTATGAAAAGATTTGGTATGGAAGATGCAAATTCAGTACTAAGAGTTTGGAATGAATTTACATATTATTCCCCAAGATAGAAAAACTGGGCTAAGCTAGACAGAGTTTACATTTTGCAGGAACATGTGCATTTTTGAAGGTCTTGATACATACCCAATAACTATTTCAGATCATGCACCAGTAATAACTAAAATAAAAACACAGGGTAATGAAATAAAAATGAGACACTGGCACTTTCCCACCTATCTGTTGAAAAGAGAGGAATTTAAGGAATGGGTAGTGGAAATTGTTAAGGACCTATTAGAGAAGATAGAAATTTCTTTTAAAAATATAACTAGGGATTGGAAAAAAATTAAAATGGAGTTTAAAAATAGGGTGGAAATAAAAGAGATATCGCTAAGAATTAACAATAACTATTTAGAGGGACTGACAAGTGTTAAAAGTATTGCAGAATAGGGGGAATGTCACAGAACAAGAAAAGAAGCATTTGCAGAATGCTAAACAGAGAGTAACAGCTTACATCGATAATATGCATGAGTTTAGAAAGATTGCTGTTAAGCAACTGTTTTTGATAATAACTCTAGAGCTCAAAACCTTTTAGCACAATGACTTAGACAACAGAAATTAGAAAGGGCTGTCACCAAGCTTAAGGAGCCTATAACAAGGAAAAAAAAAACAAGAGATCCTGTAGCAGTATTAGAAAATTTTCAGAAATGTTTTGAAAGTCTGTATAAAGCAGAGAAATATGGAAATCAAGAAAAGGTACAAATGGAAATGTTTATGGAAGAATTAAATATGCTGAGGTTAGAGGTAGACGAGGCTCAATTACTAACATTTAGGATAGGAGGAGATGAGATAAAAATGGTGATGTATAACCAATATACAGGAAAGTCCCCAGGAATGGAAGGTATTCTTGTAGAAGTTTGGAAGCTAGGAGGGAAAAACTGATAAAGATCTGGGAGGTTTTATTTAACAGTATTTTAAGAGGAGGAGAATTACCAACATCCTGGAAGAAAGTGGTGGTAGTTGTAATACTTAAAGAGGGTAAAGATCCATCAGATGTGGCTTCATACAGGCCCATTTCACTACTAAACTATGATTAGAAAGTGTTTATGTCTATAATGGCTAAAAGAATGACAAAGTGATGCCAAAATAGATAGATATGGATCAGTGTGGTTTTGTGGAGGGGAGGCAAACATTCAACATTAACAGAACACTGAAGATCCAGAGGGAAGCAGGATGTAAGAAAATACTGCTGTTGTCGGTGGGTCTTGATGCAGATAAAGCATTTGACAGTGTAGGCTGGGACTTTATGAGCAGGGCAATGGAAGCATTTGCATTCTCTGAAAAAATTATAAGGTTGATTAGGAAGATATATGAGGGATTGTAGGCGAAAATTAAAGTGGGTGGGTTCTTCCCTGATAATTTTGCTTGAGCAGTGTAACCAGGCAGGGCTGTCTTCTTTCCCTTTTGTTATTTGCATTATATTTGGAACCACTGGCAAAGAAAACAAGGTACTCAGTAATTCAAGGATATAATTGGCATGGAAGTCAGGAAAAGCTGCTCTGTTTGCAAATGATATTATTTTATATCTGATAAAGCCAGAAAAAAGACATTACAGTGTTGTGAAACATTTTGAAATAGATTTAGATCTTTTCAGGATTCAAAATTAATGAAGCTAAAACAAAGCCAATAGTGCTAACATAAGTACCCACACACAATTTTTTTTCAGCAATATCCAATGGAGACATGCTAAAATTAATTATTTAGGAGTATGGATTAAAATGATTCCATTGTGGCAGCTAAGGATATGTGAGAAGAGACTAAACAAAAGATAATACAAAAAACTGAGAAATTGTAAGCTGTGTTATATGAATATGGATAGTAACATACAAGGAGTTAAAATATTTTTAATCCCTTTAATTGTATATTTTATCTGGGAGAGGATGATGCCAAGAGTCAAGTGGGATAAGTTGATTCTTGCAATAAGGCAGATTGGGTTTACCCAATTCGAAGGGGTGTTTCAGAGCTACATAGTTAAAGCTCCTGTACATAGTACAAGTAGAAACCTATAATTCAAAATGGAAAGTGATGATGATGAAACGGGGTAGTTCAATAAACAAAGAGAGACTGAGAATTTGGATGCAGACCTTTAAGGGGAATAACAATAATCATACAGAATATTATATTCATAAAGCAGCAGAACATATTCTAAGAACTAATGCAGCATTGGAATGGAGAGAGGAAATTCTGCCAATAGAGATGACTGCAATTAGGGATACAGACAATAGGCAAAAGGCGGCTGTAATTTATTGGAGAAAATTAGAAAGGGATTGGGAGTAAATAACTAGAGAGGGAAAGGTAATAGAATGGGAAGATGCCAATAATTTATTTGGACTGCAGGTTAGAGACTGCCTTCCGTATCAAGGATTGATATCAGAGCATAGGAAAGAGAAAGAAATGGGGGGAGGGGAGTCCTAAACTGAAGACGGGCACTGGTAAAGTTTTTCATAGAATCTATAACAGAAGCTGCTGTTAAAAAGGAATAATTAGTAGACCACATAAAATATTGCATGATAACTATAAGAATCAATCAGAGGAGGTTAGAAATGATTTGGAAGAGAGACTGGATAAACAATTCACAATGAATCAATGAGGAGATCTGTGTTTGTCTCCCAAATATGCAACAAAATCTAGAAGATTTAGGAGTTTTGCTTGGAAATGTTTACATAGGTATTTTTATACCCCAAGTAAACTCCAAAGAAATTTTCCTCAGGTAGACAGCAAATGTTGAAGGTGTGATGTGGAAGAAAGAGGTAATTGGTAGTATTTTCTGGGAGTGTAATGAGTTGACAGACTTTAAAGATTCCCTGCAAACTATGCTATCAGAGATATTGGGTGAGTAAATTGGTGTATCTAGAAAAATGATATTTCTGAGGTATGATACAGAATCGTAATTGCCTAGACATAGTAAGGCCTTGCTGAGTCTAATTATGATGGCTGCCAGAAAAGCAATTACTAAAAAATGGAAATCAAAGTCTAAACCAACTGTATTAGACATATTGAATATAGTAACAGAGATAAAAACAACTGGAATTGGGATCTTTAGGAAATGGTAGAATCAAATTAAATAGAAAAATGGGAATTGTGGGAGCAATACATACAGAGGAGGAATGAGGTTTAAAAGAATACAGGATTTAAATGAGCTATGTAATGTTTGACTGACAAAAATTGGATAGATTATAAGTGGTTTAATGTTTGCAACTGAAATTATGTCAGTATGGTTTGTGATGTATAATGCTTGCAACTAAGATTATGTCAATATGGTTTGTTTTCATTTATATAAATGTATGATTGCCTATGTCACAAGTGCTAATTTAATAAAGATATTTCTTGTTTAAAAAAAATTATACATCACATGTTTTTTGCATAACTATCATCAATCTAACATTATCTAAATTGCTCAAGCCCTGCCTTCCCTTAAATTTCATTCCTCCTCCCAAACATTCTGTATGTATTCCCACAATTTCCATTTTTGCTATGTAACATGCTCGTACCCTTCTATAAAGATCCCACTTCCCATTCTTTTATCACCATTGCAATATATAGTACTTCAAATACAGTTGGTTTAGACTTCTAGTAATTGATTTTTTGGCAACCATCAGAATTAAACTTAGCAAGGCCTTAGTATATCCAGGCAATTCAGATGTTGTATCCCAGCTCAAAAGATAATTTCCATAGTTACAGCCTTTTGCTCACCCGGTATCTCAGACAGAGTATTCTGTAAGGATTTTTTGAAGTCTACCAACTCATTACACTCCGAAAACATATGTTCCCAGTTATCTTTCCTTCCCCATCACAACACCAACATTTGCCATCTACCTGAGGAAAAATTCTTTGGAGTCTTTTTGGGGGTATAAAAATACCCATGCAAACACTTTCAATCAAAAAATCCTAAATCTTCTAGACTTTGTTGCATAATTGAGAGCCATGCATACATCCTCCCATTGTTTCATTGTGAATTGTTTATCCACTGTCTCTTCTCAATCTTTTTTAACCTCCTCTGATTGATTCCTGGTGCAAAATTTTATATGCCCTACTAAATATCCCCTTTTAACAGAAGCTTATGCTCTAGATTCCTTTCCCTTTTTCTTTGCCTAAACTTTGATATCAGTACTATACTTACCTCTCCCCCCCAGATAAAGTCATTAAACTCTTTATCAATTCAACTCTTTATTAATTATTATCCACAACTTCTCCTCTGGTTGATAAAAATATTCCCAACCTTTTTATAAAACTAAAGGGGCTAAGAACATTTTCACTGCTTGTATCTTGCTATCCATATCAATAACAGCAGCTTCCAGTTTCTCATTTTTTATATTATCTTCTTTTTAGTCTCTTCCCACATATCCTTAGCTGCCATAACAGAATCCTTTTTAATCCATACTCCTAAATACTTCATTTTATCGTGTCCCCATAAATATGTGTATTGCTGGATCAAGTCATGTGTGGGTACATATTTTACACTGTATAATTCCTTCATCAGGCCAATTATAGAGTACAATGCTCCCTTTGGTATGTTCCTTTCCAAACATCTGCAGCACTTGGAGAGACCACAAAGGCTCCCTATGAAGAAAATTCAGGGACTTCATCTATCTTATGTGGACAGACTGAAATCATTCTCACTTTACTCTATGTTATATAAACTACTCAGAGGCGACCAATGCCTTGTATACAGAGCAATCTCTGACCCAGCTTTTATGGAAATACTGCACATTCTCAAGCAAATGGCACACAGGCCACTTGCTCAAAGGACCTTTTCCTGGTATGTGACATCAACTTTTTATAGATACATAAGATGTGGAAGGAATAAAGACACACAAATTGATAAACTGTGTGCATATTCTAAAATGTATTCTCAAAATCTTATGCAAAACAGTTTGGCTTCACAAAAGGGATGATACGTTATCCTAGTGCCATCCAGGAAACCCCAGCTACTGGAATCAAATTAGACTATATTGAAAAAGAACTGCTCAAGCTGGATCCAAACAAAGCACAGGGAGGAGATGGAATTAGTAACAATGACCTGAGAACACTTCAGCAAGAACTTATGGTAACATTATATCTATTATTCAAAAGGTCATATAAATATGGGGAAATTTCTCAAGAATGGAGACATGCAATTTTAAACCTTTCTTTAAGGGAGAAGGGAATTGGACAAACCCAGATTCATATAGACTCCTACTTTCATGTTGTGGAAAAATAATGAAGAAGGTAATATTGGATAAGTTATTGTCAGAACTAGATAATTTGGGACTTGAAACCATATATAAGCATGCATATGTTGAAAATAGATGTATTACCACCTGTAGCATGATGTTCTATAAGAATATAATGACAACTATGAATGAAAAATTGTGCTGTGATGTAATTTATATAGATTTAACTTCAGCATTTGTCAGGGTCATACAAAAAAACTCTGATCAATAAATTAGTGCAACTAGGTATTGATGTACTCCTGATAAGATGGTTAGCTGCATGGCTTACAAATAGGACATGGCAAGTATCATTGGCAAGTATACAGCAACTGGGCAGGTACAATCCTTCGTTATAGTCAGGGTGCCCCACAGGGTTCTGTCCTAGGCCCTTACTTGTTTAGACTGTATCTTTCAGACCTAACTTTTTCATCTGAGGTGTTCTACAGTCTATATGCAGATGACTTGAAATTGGGTAAATTGATTACATGATAAGGCATGTCTGCAAAATAACTTGACTAAATTGACTGTTTGGGCACAGGAGAATAATATGCTGATAAATACATCAAAAACTAAGCATATGAGATTTGGGAGACATAAACTGAAAGGTGAATATTTAACAGAGCGCACAGTGATTGAACTGTAAACTCATTTAAGGACCTGGGTATATGGGTAGATTCAGCTATGAGTTTTTCTCATCATATCAGCCAGTTAGTTAATGACAGTTATAGAAGTACAGATTGTATAAAAAGATTTATAAAGTCTAGGAAATCAAAAATGAAGTAGTTGTTACATTAGACCCAAACTTGAGTATGGAATAATAATACAGAAACTCTAAAGAAAACAAGAATGAGTAAACTGGAAAGAGCACAGTGGAAATATACCAAGAGCGTCCATGGATGTGAATAATTTAAGTTATTATGAACTTGTACATTGTCTCTTACAGATATCCAGGAGGAAATCTTATTCAGGTATATAGGGGATTTAGAGACAACTACCTCTGGGAATGTTAATGTTGGGATATCAAAAAGTACCAGAGAATTATCAGGCAACCTATGTAGAAGATTCTATAGGAATGAGAAGTGTACTTATTGACTCTCTGTCAGAATAGCTGATGCATGGAACAGACTACCAAATTACATTAAAGCAAGTACTAGTTTAGTTATTTTAAGAACACCCTGGACACTTATTAAGGGAACAAGTGTTTTGGTATATTGGCAAGCTAGAAGGGCATTAATGCCTGTGCTTGAAATACTTGAATGTATGTATGTCTGTATCAACAGAACTTGATGGAGAGACAGATTTGTCTCACAGGGGTTGCCTCACCTTTGGAATAAGCTTCCTAGTCATGTTAAGCAAAGCCCCTCATTGGCCATATTTAAGCATAATTTGGACAATTGGATGGGTAACTGGAAATTCACCCTGGGGGTTCCACCTGTGTCCTTCTTCAACAGAGGCAGTAGGTGCTGATTTTAGTGTCTGCTTGAACCAAACACTCCTGGGAACATGGGTTGAGCTTGGCTAGGCTTGTAAGGGCCCTGGGGCCATTAATCTAGTAATCTCCTATGATCCTATTGCCTGTGTTTTATTTTCATTAATTTTATATCATGAAAAAAATTGAAACTGTCTCCAGATGTTCCACAACACTGAGATGTCCTTTTCTGGTTTTATCGGGTACAAAATAATATCACCTGCAAATACAGCCAACTTTTCTTGATTACAATACCAATTATATCCTCCTTATTTTCTTTGCCAATAGTTCTAAATAAAAAGCAAATAACAAAGAGGAAAGGCCCCTTCCTGGTTACTCTGTTTAGTCTTAACTTGTCAGAGAGGAAACCTTCCACTTTAATTTTTGCTTCCAATCCTTCATATATCCTCCTAATTAACCTTAATATTGTATCAGAGAATGCAAATACTTTGGTTGTTCTACTCATAAAGTCTCAGCTTACTCTGTTGAATGCTTTCACTGCATTGAGTCACTAACATTAGCGGCATTTTCTGAAATTCTGCTTCCCTCTGGATTTTCATTGTTGTTTTAATGTTGTCAAATGTTTTCCTCCTTTCCATAAAAACACAACTGATCCATATCTATCAATTTTGAGAACACCATTGCCATTTTTATTTAGTTCAGATATAAACACTGTTTAATCATGGTTTTAGGTAATACAGCCATCAGAGCTTTTTTTCCAAGATGTTGGTGCCTCCCCTACTTTTAAACTACTGTTAAATAACATCTTCCAGATCTTTAACACTTTCTTCCCTCCTAACATCCACATTTCTGCAGGAATACCATCTTTTCTTGGAGACTTTCCTGAAGATTGATTATACATTAGTGGTTTTATCTCATTTCCATGTGTTGAGCCTCATATACTTCTAACCTTGACATGATTAAGTCTTCCATAAATATTTCCATTTGTGCTCTTTCTTTATTTACACTTTTCTACTTTACACAAATTTTCATAAATTTACCATAATATCTCAGATACCTCTGTGACATCCCCTCTCTGGGCCAGTGATCAGTCCCCACTTGTAAGTAATATTCCCTACTGAAAGCTGATTATTTGTCCCAATTTTATAAAGCTGTATAATAGCAATTTTTGGTGGAATATAAATACATGACAGTGTAATACTCCACCCATGCCAGTAGTCTCTTACTACCACAAATCTACCATTATTGTCTTTCTGCTTCTATCACTATTTAAGTCCCTCTTACAACTACTATAATTACTCCCCCTTTCATTTGTCTCTGATACTCTGCTAAGTATCCATAATGAAATCCTTTCTTCTCAAATTCACTTGATCATTTATTTCCAAATTTGTCTTTTGCAGTGTTTCTATTTGCAGTCTGTATTTCTTAATATAATTCAATACTGTTTTTCTTTTGCCTTTACCAGTAAGGCTGTTTACTTTCCAAGGTAATATGGATAGCATAGCCATTATGATAAAAAGTTGTTTCCACTTATTATACATCATTTTTTTTCAATGTGTATTTCCAACTTTCATGTTACATGCACACACTAATGTTTGGCAGGCCGATCTTTTATACAGTTGTTTCTTCTCCATTTGAACCTATGTCACATTTTCAAGAATTTTTGTTTTAATGAAAACCATCAAACAAAAAATTAAATGCATTTTCAAAACACACCATCCAGTATTAATTTAGATGAAACACAGACAGCTACGTAAATCTTCAAAAAATGAAGTTTAACCCTCCAGATAGGAACAATTGCCCTAAATCAATGGCTGGGCTCACGGGGATTACGTAACCTAAAATTAAGGTTACATATGCTAAAGAACATGATACAGCCTGTGTTTCCATTTACATTGGTTTCTGTCTGTTCTGTTCTCACTTCTTTTCTCCTCCCAGATGTGGAAAGCAGCTTGTATGCTTTCGAAAAACAGTAACTTTTAGCCCCAAGAAAAAGTGTATTGAATATCTTTAAATAAAACTAAATTGTACACTGTTCTATTAAGTGCATTAAAGTATTAAGGGTGCCATCTTATTCACTTCCCATTTTTCATATAAGTGCTTGTCATTGTACCTTAATTTTTCACTTTTCATCAGTAAGGAATGTTCAGAAATGCCAAGACTGATTGCTTGTACCTGAAGACGGTTGATCTGCATGTAAAAGTAGGAATGAAAATTCTACAAGTTGAAAAGATTTGTATAAACAGCACAGTAATAAATTTAGTAAAAGGTAACTGTGCAATCAAAGCACTTTTATATATTGCTGTATGCTGTACCTGCAACAGTGTTTGTATAGGAAAAACAGAGAGGCAACTGCGTAAACGTATTTACAAACACAACTATGATTTAGTGAAAGAACATTTAAATAGTTCCCTTTACAAACATAAAAGGGTGTGCAGTGATTTAAAAAAAATGATTTGCTATATTGGAAATTGTACCACATAATGAAAGAGGAGGATCATGGGAAACATTTGTGGAGTACAGGGAAATAATCTGGCAACTAAGATTACACACCTCTAACCTCCTTGGCCTTAATGAGCAGATTTCATTTTTTCCAGCACTAAAAATTAAGGTGGACAAGTTATAAAAACGTTATAAAACACCATAAAATAATATAAAATAACACAAACTAATGTTTTTTTATAAACACATTATGTATGTTTTCAACTTTAAATTATTCTATGGTTTTTGCTAAATCAATGGACTTTTTTAGACAGACTCAATTTTTTTACTCTAAGATTTACCAAATATATTTTGTATTTACAATACATATAGTTATTTCATATTCATTTTTAACACATTCAAAATATTTTCAGTACACGTAAGGGGGGGTGTGGGGGGTGCAGCCCCCCCATATGGGAGTGCAGGAAGGCACAGCCCCCCTGCATAACAATGTTCGGAGATGTTTGGAGTTTGAAAATTGTCGCATCTGGTTTTCCAGATTATCATTTTCGACAGTTTGTTTTTTCGATATGTTGTGTGTCGGCATTTAAAGTTGCACAATAGTGTGATCGCACAAATGCCTTTCACATAAATTAATGTATACCTATATATATATATATATATATATATATATATATATATATATATGGGTCTACTTCTAAATTTCGAAGTTTCAAAATGTCGACTTTCTTATGGCTGAGACCATAAGATCGAAGTTTTGAAACTTCGAGCCATTTAAATGGAGATCACTGTTGTTGTGTCTTTTGACTTTTCCCAGTACAGCGTGGAATGGTATATTTACCATTTTCCTTGCTGTAGTGCGATCTCTGAGTTGGTATATTTAATTAGCAGGGGGTGTCGGGGTGTAGGGGGCTTGCCCCCTGCAAAAACATAAAAAAAAGATTTTTTTGTTTTTACTTTTTTTATTTAAATTTCGAAGTTTTAAAACTTTGATCTATTGTCTCGACCATAAGAAAGTCGAAGTTTGAAATTTAGAAATAGACCCGTATATATATATATATATATATATATATATATATATATATATATATATATACACATACACACAGACACACACACACACACACACACACACACACACACACACACACACACACATGGTTGCAGTTAACTTTGTAGAGTCCACTTTTATTAAGAAAGTTAGAGCTGATATGCTTTTTTATCAACAGCAGTGGTGTTTACCTGTGAGAAATGTTGATGAGAACATCTGCTTTCCATGTGGTTTATGAGGAGTGCTTGAATGAAGGTTTGAGGGGGGATCTTTACTGATGCCACAGCTTTCAGAAATAACAAAAGCTTCAGTGTGTGTGTGTGTGTGTGTGTGTGTGTGTGTGTGTGTGTGTGTGTGTGTGTATGTATGTATGTGTGTGTTTAAGTATTTGCAGGTTAAGGTTAGAGCAAAGGCTTGTGAAGTGGATAGATATAGTGTTTCATACAGGTTCTTATTAGCTTGTCGAACACTCAAAAGAGCAAACACTCTTTGATCGACAGGTAATAGACAAAAACCACAAAAAGTAGAATGGCCGGAACAGCAATTTTTTTTCCTGGGAAAAAATCGCAGTTCCCAAAATAAAAAATAAAAAATCCGCAAACAAAATAAAGTTAGTTAGTGGTGTTGCAAGTATGCATGTCTATGGTTTAAAATGTAATGTTTTGAAGCTTTCAGTGAAATATAATATAAAACCAAACTAGGTGGGGGGCTACGCCACCCCCCAACCCCTAACTATATATGCTAACTCCGGGATCACACTACAGTGGGGAAAAGGGCATATACCTTTTACTTGCCTTACAGTACTCTACACACTGCCAGTACTTCACTTCAGTGAAATGAGATTCGGTGAAATGAGTTTTCAGTAATTTGAGATTTCAGCAATTTCGTCATGGTGAATTCAAATTCAGTGAAATTAGCTTTCAATGAAACAAAGTAGACCCATATATATATATATATATATATATATATATATATATATATATATATAGGTAGATAGATAGAGATACACATACACAAGTAATCCATGTGGGTGGCATCCCTAACCAGCTCAGTGTTGGTACGTTAAAAAGTTTTGATGTGTATAATGTTGCAATGGGGCACAGGTGCCCATGGGTAGTACAATATGCTTCATAGCCAATATAACATATGTATTGTCTATATTCTTATGTTCCAGCAGCAAATTTATCTAGCACTCTGGTACTGCCTGTTTGTGAGCTCACCTCACTTACTACCAAGTATTCCCACAGTATTTTGCTACAGCCATTTTGCATGATTCATAAAAATATGTGTAGACAGGGTTGTATTGCACACTGTGGTTCAAGAATCATGCTTATCCGCGTCCACAGACTGGGAACTCTCATCTGGTTCGGTGCACGTTTGAGTACCATGTTTGTAAATCTTTCTGTCAATAAGAATACAAAAGGTAGATGGTAGTCTGCAGCCAGAAGCTAACGTAGTTGGTAAAGCAGCTAAATTAATATCCTATCCCCTAAATGTCAGAATAACTCTCAATCACTTCTTATCCATGACCATCTTGACAAGCTCATTGATCAAGTAAGACCATCTTGAAAAGCCCATTGATCAAGTTACCTCCTTCAAATAACTGGTATGTGGCTTGATACTGCACCAAACTTTCACTTTTATCTAGAACAAATACAGAAGAAATTAATTCCCCCTTATTTTGGTCCTATAAAATCTCCCCCCATTCTCTCCAGACCAACCAGGAATGACACAAGCAAAAGCTTTCTACTAGCACACCTTAAATATGATGGACTTCCACTGGTTGGAGCAGCATCCAACAAAAACTTCTCCACTATCCATACTATAGGGAACACGTATCTGCCATTTCATTACCCTCTTCCCTAGACATGGGCATCATTGTATCATGCTTAATAAAGCCATTTGACTACTTTTTCAGCAACGTTCCAAGAAGGGGTGTAGCAAGCAAATTCCGTTTTGTACTCACAAGCTCTTAGTGCTAGCCCTCTTGGACACCTATCACTTAAAAATGGGCACATCTCTCAAAATACTGTTCCACCAAGCACTTAATCAACGTAAGTAACATTTTCAGCTGTTCCCCCTAAAACTACTGCAAATATTGTTTTTAGATTAGCAATATTGCATTTGTTATTAAAGGCATTCATTCAGACAGTTGTAGATGTGATATTACCTGAAAAAAATCCATGTTGATATTATACTCAGAAGAAAATGTACTCTGTAGAGTACAAAGAGTGTGCCTAGCTATGCCTTTGTTGCCAATCTGCTTCTTAGATCCCAACTCTACAAGGTCCTCTATGAACACACCTGTCTTTCCCTTGCCTCAAACTTACTCAGATTATTTCTCCAGTTACAATCTAGGAAGTGTTAACCATGCTGGTCCACTTCTTCTATGTCACAAAACCAGACTTCATTGAACTAATCATGCCTTCTCCATCCTAGGCCCCAAACTCTGAGAATCCTGCCCTATTAATCTTAAAGACCTCGCCTCATACCCATCATTCCATTCTCAGCTTAAAGATCATCTAAAGTCTGAGTCAGTCAGTCAGGAAATCATGTTCTTCTGGGCATATCACCTAATTCCCTACTCTCCCCTTCATCAGTCAGGCATCTTTGTCTTCCTCACATTATTTTCATACAATAATATTTTACATATTTTCTACACTGTATATATTGAATATAGTTACTTTTCTGTGTGCCCTTACCTTACTTTTGCTATCTTTTACACTTTGTGCTCTGCCCCTTCACTGTTTCACTCTTCTTCCCCCCTCCTTACTCTAATCTTCCTTTCTTATTGTTTCTTATAGTGTCTACAGGGTGGTCTAACAAGTGCCTGACACCTCTGGAGAGCTAAAGCGATAGCTACGGGGTGGGGCTGGCTCTGTCACTTGAGGAAGGATCACAATATCTTCACACAACATTTTTTAGTATTCATACTATTTTTTGTTAACTTGCTCATCTACTGGCATTTGTATTTATACAGGGTGAGAATGAAATAGGTCCATTTGGATCAGTGCTCTACTCCAGTTACAAAACTGAATACAAACATCCTGACAAGGATATAACAGCCGGCCAGCTTCCAAAACTTCAGGGCACCTTCCACACGTCCAAACTGTCAGGCAGCTCGAGCTGAGCTAAGAGATAAGTTTGGGCTTGAAACCTCTCAGAGCTTTCCTGATAGCAGAAACAGGGAGAATGAAGTCCTCATCAGGCCCATAATTGAGTGCAATGCCCCCTGCATGTACCTAACCAGGCACTTACACCAGTTGGAGTGGATGCAGAAGTTTCTCACTAAAAAATATACACAGTAAGACACATGTCTTATGCAGACCGACTAAAGACCCTATCCGTTTACTCCATCTCATATTGTTTATTGAGAGGGGACTTATGCCTGACCTACAAGGTCCTCTCTGATCCAGCCCTGATGAAAATGTTATATATTTGCAAAAAAAATATACCAGGGTTACACATTCCATGGAATTGAACCTTATTTGTGACTCTAACAGAACTTGCTTGAGAGACAGATTTGTATCCCCAAGGCTTCCTCATCTATGGAATAAACTTCCCATTTTCGTTAACAAAGTCCGCCCCTCACTCTCTTCAAAAAGAATTTGGATAAATGGATGGGGAACCATAAATTCACTCCTTGGGTAATGTCCATGCCCCTTATGGACACAGGCAGTCTGTAAAATGACTCAGGGCTCCAACACTCAAAAACCCACTATCATGATACTACCCCATCCCATAGCTGGGGAATTAAGTTACAACATTGTCATATCCTGGGTATTATTGTCTAGGCTTGTAAAGGCTCTTGTGCCATTAGCTTAGTAATCACTTATAAACCTATGAACCCATGAAAAGACAATGCTAGGAACAACAAAAAAATAACTGTTCACACCGTAGCATATAAACACATCAAACAGAAGGGTAATGGAAGGAGGGAGTGGCTACTGCAGCAGTGGTCATTTGATCATTAAGAACCTCATGTCAGCCAGATTAACCAGTTCAAATCGAGCAAGTGCTGGCTTCTCTAACACAAAATTAAGATCCCAAGGTGGGGCCACTGATTTTCTTGGAGGCTTCTTACGCAAAAGCCCTTTTAAGAACATTTTGTTATGAGACTGAATTGAAAGAGGAGGATTCACAGGCAGACATCCTGAAATTGCAGATACATGAACCCTGACTGTGGAATAAGAAAGGTGATAGGATAGAAACTCACAAAATATTACACAAACAGATAATGCCTAGCCCTGAATGGGTACTGGTTATGTTGTTGGCACCCACTAGAAAACTTTTTCAATTTGCTAATATATTATTTTCTAGTGTCAGGCTTCCTTGCCTCCATTTATACCTGCTGCATGTCCTCAGTAAACAGGTGCCTAAAGGAACCCATCATCTAAGGCCATTAAGTGAAGTTGATTGAAGTCAGGGTTTGTCAAACACCCATGTTTTTGTGTGCATAGATTCACTCTGTGAGGACGCTTGTGGTAATTGCCCCTGGTCATTTACAAAAGAAGGGAGAACCATGGTTGACTGGGCCTGAAGGAAGTCATTACAGTCATCTTGGGGTATTCTTTCTGAATCTTCAGAACTACTTCAAATATTAATGGAAAGGGTGGAAAAGAATACAGGAACACCCCCTGTCCAAGGTAAAGGAAATACATCTATCTTCCAGGTCTTCTTGCATGGAGTCCTGAAACTGAATCTTGCCAGTTGATTATTCAGAGAGGAGGCAAAGAGGTCTATTTGAGAAACTCTCCACAGATGGATCAAATCTTGGAAGACCCTAATCTTATTTCTATTTGTGAGAGTCTGCTCTGGTCTTGCTCAGCTTGTCTGCTACACAGTTTTGCTCTGATGGAATGTAGGACGCCTGTAGAGTGAGATTGTGCTGTGAAGCTATATCCCAAGTTAACATGGCTAGTCTGTAAAGGGCCAAACCAAGAAATAAGTAAGAAACCAATAAACAAAAATGGTGAACCATAAAGTGAACCAAACTACGAAATATCCTCAGCACAATACTGTCAATATAACACACTGCCGAAGCAAAAGTCCCAACTTGTAAGAAATTATTTATTTGAAGCGCTTTTCGAATGCCTTCCTAGGCAAACTTCTTCAGAAACTGATAAGTAACTAACTCACATTTGTTTTAAATAGTATGACATCACTTATTACACGCAAAATTACGCTAAATACAATTAATTACATTAAAAAGATCTGTTAAAGGTAAAGAACCTTTTTAACTTATTACCAATATTAGTTCAGCTAAAAACGTTAATTTCTCTACCAAGCTATAGTACATTTAGAGATCTACCCAACTGGTAGTTAATCATGGTAGATATAAAAATTAATAAAAATTAATAAAAAACAGAAACACTAATAAACTGAGCAATGGCAATACTTATGTTCTAATACTCCCATCCTGTAAAAAATATATGTGGAAGATGTAAATAAAACATACAAATGATCAACACAACAATACCTTATAAAACCAAGAGTCAGAATAAATGCTGACTTATTAGAATGACCTAAACAAATCAAGTTTGTACAAAATCTTTTTAACAAAACTTCCAGCATATATTAAAAAATACCATACTACCTCTTCAAGCTCAAACTACGAAGGATGCATGAAATGGAACAGGATTCATTTAACCCAGGACTGTGGTATGCTTCTAGCTTAATTTGCCAGTGTAACTCCTTCTCTAGTAATCTTAAATGTGTGGGTCCCCCTCTGACATCTTGTGTAACCTGTTCAATGCCTATAAATTTGAAACTGTGCGTAGGGAATTCCTGAATGTGTTTTGCCAGGGCATTAGTCTCCTTACCTTTCCTAATCGCGTAAGTGTGTTCATAAATGCGCTCCCTAAGCTTACGCTCGGTTTTCCCCATATAAAATCCCAAACAATTCTGGCATTGAGCCAGGTACACTAACATGGTGGAATTACAATTCAGTCTAGATTTCAACTTAAATTCCTGATTTTGAACGTGGAATCGGTTAGACTCCAGAATGAACCGGCAGTAACTACAGATGTTATGTGATCCTATCTCGCCTACATTCTGAATGATGGGTTCGGAGCCGATCCCTCGGCTCCGACTCGGCACGCTTATGCCAAAGAGCGAAGTCTCTTATTGGCTGAGCTTACTATATCCCAGGATGCACCACTACCAGTCCCCCAGATCTCGTTTGCCGCTTCCCTGCGAAGACGTGGTCTCGAGCTGGCTGGGCTGAGTAGTTTTATTAACTAACTTTTCTGTCAGTTTTTTGCTGTTTTTGCTCACAAAAGCTGTTTTAACGGCTATCGCTAACTTTGTGTACGATTTGGATTTTGAATTGTTGTGTGTGATTGGGTTCAGTTTGTTTTCGGCCCCCCCTCCATCCAGGGCCTTCCCGGACTGTCAACCTTAATACTTTACAGGGTCTCTAGTAATTATATAATTGGTTAGAGTTACCTGTTCTTTTTTACAGGAAGTGTTTGCATTAGTTATTACTGTAAGCTTAGATTTATCAGCAGTAAAAATTTAGTGTACTTTCCTGTCAGAGTGACTAGATTTGTGTATCATACCCCTAGGCCTTCGGGCTTTAAAAAATGTTCGAAATGTGGGTTTAAAATGTCTATCACAGACGATCATTCGCTCTGTGTATATTGTCTCGGGGCAAAGCACTTGCAGGAGTCATGCAGTGTATGTCACGCTTTTTCCTCAAGGGTCCTCCAGGAGAGGAAAAATAAATTGATTCTTAAGGGGTTAGTTAAACCTTCCTTTGAAGAAGCCTTGGCATCCTCTCCTGCTCCAACCAAAAAGAAAAGGGCTTGGGTTCCGACCAGTCCGTCGGACCCGACTGCCAAGAAACTTAGGCAGGCCTCTCCTTCGGCTCCAAAGACTTGAGCCGAGGTTGAACAGTCTGCCTCGATGCCACCAGTATCGACTCCTCTGGCTTCGGAGCCGATGGCTGGGGCATCGAGAGGCGGGTCACCTTCGTCGGCTCCACTGCTCTCGGAGCCGACAAGGGTCGCCCGCTCAGACACTTCCTCCTCGGCGCTGAAGTCTACCTCGGCACCGATGGAATCTGCTGTGAGTATTCCCTCGGCGCCGATACTCATCGAGTCGCCTCGGGCGGTCCCCTAGCCCTTTGGGGCCGATGGAGAGGCCTTCTCGAACCCGTTCTGTTTCCTCTCGGTCTTCGAGGATGTCGGATTCTGATATAGACAGGGTGCTCCAAAGACTGTTTCAGTCCCCAGTCTTCCAAAAATTTGTTTCGGTTCCGACCCAGCTGGTTTCGGAGCCGATGACCTTGGCCCACCCGTTGCCATTCCTCCTCCGACCGCTTGGCTCCGTCGGAGCAGGTGCTGTTGGAGCGGTGGAGATCTCAGGGTCGGCTCCGACCCTTACTCCAACCGGCCTCGGGTCCGAGTTTAGTACGGACTTCTTGGCTGGACCGGGGTGATGTTTGGGACCTATGCTTTCGGTTCCGAGCCTCCCCTCGGTGCTTGACTGCGGGACTTCCGTCGGCTATCACGGCTCGAGTCCGGACACTCCCAGGATTCTGGGGTCCGGCTTTCAGGGCCATGAGGAGTGCCTTGGCCAAGTCCTCTTCGGCCATCTCTCCGGTTTTACCAGCACCTTCCCTGGGCGTGGAGACTGGGTCTTTGGCGGTTCCCCTGTCCGTAGCCAGCGGAGCCCCGAGGCCTGAGGTTACCCCCAGTGGGGGTTCCCCTCCTCCTGAGGGTTCTTCAGAGTTGTCTTCAGAGGAACCCCCAAGGAAGAGATCGTGCAAGAGGAAGCACGTGGACTCCCCCGAGTCTATTACATCGGACACTGATATGGATGATGCGGAAAGGTCCCCGAAGTCGTCCTCGGATGATGTCTCATTTGCAGACATCTTAGAGATCCTCAAACAACGAGGCGGCTGGATATCCAAACCCCCCTCTGCGGACGAATCAGTGCTCCTCAAGGCCTTTGGGGCTCAGCCCTCCGCCTCCTGGGTGTCTCCGCCCTGGATTTAGTTTGTCGAAGGGCGTGGGAACATCCAGATACCGTGGAACCAGTCCCTTCTCGTCCAAATAAATTTTTATCTGCTCCCCCCGAGAAGGAGTTCCTTACTAAAGGCGTGGCTGTAGATGCCATGGTGGTGGCATCTGCTACACAACAGGACGTGGCAGAGGCTTCAACGTCCATCCATCCTCCTAATAAGGAGTCTAGGAGTATGGATAGATGCGGAAGCGCACCCTGACTTCAGCGGCCTTTACCTTAAGGTCTCTGAATTATTTGGCACATTTTACCAGGCTTCAGAGGGATCTGGTCAAGGAGTTGTCAGATTCCTCTCGGGTAACGTACCTGAGCAGCTAGCCCAGTCCGTTAGCTCTCAGTTGGCTATCCTTACGTCAATTTCTAACTCGTCCATGAGGCTCATTTCCTATGCGGCCGAAGGCGGTAGAGCAGCAGGCACAGGCGTGGCTCTCGGAGACAAGCCTGGCTCCGCTTGTGTCAGTTCGCGGAGGCCTTCAAGTCTTCCTGCGCCGACGCTCCCTTTGATGGGTCCTCATTGTTTGGACCCAAGGTGAAACACACCCTTACCGCTGTGAGCAAGAGGGAAAACGTTATCTGCCGTAGGGCCCGTTATTCCACTCCCTTTCGGCCTTACCCCAAGGCCAAAGGAGGGAAAATGTGGTTCGAAAATCTGCAAGTTTTCTCCCAACAGCAGGAAGATTCCCGTCAGAGGCAGAGGCGGGAAATTTTTCAGGGAGACGCCGTCCCAGAGGCGGCAGAGGGCCCCGCAATTCTGGAGACCGCGAGTCCTTTCGTGGCTCTTCAGCCTCCCACACGACATGAGGGATTGCCCGGCTGTGCTGCTCCGGAGCCAGTCGGGTGTCGTTTTGCCAAGCACCTAAAAGCCTGGGAGTTAATCACTCAGGACAGATGGGTGCTTCGGATCATTGCCGGAGGTTACACCATCCCATTCAAAGACTCACCCCCTCCGTCCAAGAGAATCCCGGACCCACCACCCAGTCAAAGGGAAATAGCAGCCGCAGAAGCTTTAAAGCTGCTAGAAAAAGGAGTCATCCAACCGGTCCCCACAGACCAGATCGGATCAGGAAATTACTCCAGGTTCTTTTTAGTGCCAAAAAAGACAGGGGACCTGAGACCAATATTGGATCTCAGCAGACTGAACCAATCCGTCACGAAATCCAGATTCCGAATGGTCACGTTACAATCCATTCTCCCGTTGTTGGAGAAGGATGTTTGGATGTGCTCCATAGACCTCAAGGACGCCTATTATCACATTCCGATACATCAGGCGTCCAGAAGGTATCTGCGCTTCAGCCTGGGAGTCAGTCATTACCAATTTTGTGCTCTGCCCTTTGGTCTCACCACAGCCCCCAGGGTGTTCACCAAGTGTTTGGCAGTAGTGACGGCTCACCTGAGAAGTCTTGGATTCCAAGTGTTTCCCTATCTCGACGACTGGCTCCTGACTGCCACCACCAGGCATCTACTAATGGACAACCTCAAAGCCACCATCTCCTGGGTGTTTCCCTAGGGATTACATTCAATTGGTCAAAGTCTGTCTTGCTGCCCTCTCAGCATAAAGTTTATAGGAGCAGAGATAGACTCAAGATTGATGCGTCTTTCTTCCTGCCAAAAGGATCCGAACTTTACAGGGCCAAGTTCAAGCTCTGATCTCGAGATCCAAAGCCCCAGCCAGGATGGTCCTACAGGTCTTAGGCTCAATGTCTGCCACGGTTCTTTTAGTTCCTCTAGCAAGATTACACATGAGGATTCTTCAGTGGCTCTTGTCAACTCAATGGTCCTTTCAGGATCTTCCCTCAATCATCACATCATAATTACGGACATATGCAAAGGGACCTTCGCTGGTGGCTTCAGACATCCAACTTGGATCAGGGAAAACCCTTTGTTCTCCCCTCCAGTGGTTACCCTGACGACAGATGCCTCCCAGATAGGGTGGGGGGGGCATTGTCTGGGCAGGCTAGTTCAGGGCTCCTGGCTTCCGGGCGAAGCTCTTCTCCACATCAACGTGTTGGAGATGAGGGCTGTACTTCTATCCCTACAGGCCTTACACAAGTTTCTTCCTCAGGGCATCATCGCCATCCACACAGACAACATGTCGGTGGTTTGGTATCTGAACAAACAAGGAGGGACCAGATCGTATCCCCTTTGCAGAGAGGCCATGAGAGTGTGGGAATGGGCTGTAGCTACCAACCGCTTCTTGGTAGCGACCCACATCCCGGAAAGTCAAATGTTTTGGCGGACAAATTAAGCAGGACAATTCTCTCTCCTCACGAATGGTCTCTAAACCGCACAGTAGCAGCCCAGGTTTTCAAGAGATGGGGGCCGTGCTGCGACCTATTTGCAACTCCACAAAACACCAAGTGCCAGAGGTTCTTCTCCTTGATTCCACATCAGGAAGTACCAGCCATGGATGCTCTAGCACAACCTTGGCCAACAGGGCTACTTTATGCCTTTCCTCCAATTCCACTCCTTCCAAAAGTTATTCAAAAGCTTCTCAGCTGGGGTCTTCAATGATTCTGATTGCCCCATACTGGCCTCGTCAGATATGGTTTCCTTACCTGAAAAAGCATGCAGTGGACGATCCGTGGACCTTAGACCTGATCCCGGATTTGCTAATCCATCAGTCGGGACATTGGCATCAGTCCTTCAATCTCTAAAATTGACAGCTTGGCTCCTCCACTTCCAACCTTAGTTAGAAGGCACACACTAGACCGGAAGTTGTTCACATTTTATCTTCGGCCCACAAACCCACCACTAACAAATTGTACCTCAGTAAGTGGAAGAGGTTTGCTATCTGGGCTCAACTCAAGGGCTTAGACCCTATCACTGCTCCTGTCCCAGAGGTTTTAAAATTCTTAACATCCCTGTTTAATCAGGGATCTTCTGTCTCAACTATTAAAGTCCAACTAGCTGCTATCTCGAAATTCCATGAATCCACGGATCCTCCTTTGATGAGCAGCAGACTATGCAAAATGTTCATTAAAGGTGCCAGTCTGTTAAGACCACCAGTTTTTCATCCTGCACCTCCGTGGAATCTTGATTTGGTGCTTCGTGCATTAACATCCCCCCCTTTTGAACCGGCTGCTACATGCGAATTAAAATATCTGTCTTGGAAAACGGCCTTCTTAGTGGCTATTACCTCTGCAAGGAGAGTCTCAGAGCTTCAAGCCCTGTCTATTAAACCACCGTACTTGATTTTCCACAAGGATAGAGTATCACTTAGGCCTAATCCATCCTTTGTCCCCAAAGTCTGTTCTAGTTTCTGTCTTCAACAATCTCTAGAGCTACCAGTTTTCTTTCCAAAATTCTCTAATGAAGCAGAATATACTCTCCATAAATTGGATGTTCACAGGCAATTACGCTTCTATTTAGACAGGACTCAGCAACCGTAAGTCAGACCAGTTGTTTGTGTCCTTCTCAGATAATAAATTGGGCCAAACCATTACAAAAGCTACAATCTCAAAATGGATCAGAGATTGCATAACTCAGGCCTATTCTTCTTCGAATAAACAACTTACATCATCTATCAAAGCTCATTCTACAAGAGCTATGGCTACTTCTATAGCCTTTCATTCCAAGCTCGCTATATCGGAAATTTGTGCTGCGGCTACTTGGTCCAATCCGCACACTTTCATTTCCCACTACAAATTGGATGTGGCATCTAGAGGACGAGCTTCATTTGGTTCCACGGTACTCAGGAGTGTTTTCCAGTGAGCCACCCAGGATTCAGGTGCTAGGGACGCTGTCCCATCATTCAGAATGTAGGCGAGATAGGATCACATAACATCTTTTAGTTATGTACTCACCATAACTTCAGATGTTTGGGATCCATCTCGCTACATTCCTGATCTACCCTCCTTCCCCCTGCCTTGCAGATCAGAAGAGATTGAACGGTTTTGAGCTCCACTGTTTTTATCTTGTTTCATCTGACGATGTTATATAAGCAGGGTATGCATGTGTGCATGTATGCGGACAAACTAGATCTGGGGGACTGGTAGTGGTGCATCCTGGGATATAGTAAGCTCAGCCAATAAGAGACTTCGCTCTTTGGCATAAGCGTGCCGAGTCGGAGCCGAGGGATCGGCTCCGAACCCATCATTCAGAATGTAGGCGAGATGGATCCCAAACATCTGAAGTTATGGTGAGTACATAACTAAAAGTTTTGGCACTTGAACATGCCAGGGGATCTAACAAAGACCAATTTCTGTTCGAAAAATGATTTCAGGTTCTTAGCTTTCCTATACGTGATTTTAGGCACAGAGCCTAACTTTGAAAAAATTTAAGGGGTCAGCACGAAAAAGGTGCCAATTTTTGTTGATAATATGACGCATTGTTGAACTATCAACTGAAAAGGTGGTGATAAATCTAGGTGGTCCCCCGACGGATGATTCAGGGTTCAACCCCCCTGTGGTGTATTCAATGGACTGAGTTGTTTTGCCTAGCTAATGTTCTGTGGGGGCGGAGAGGTGCATGACGTAAGGACTGTGAGACAGGAAGGATGTTGATTGTATTGTACGCTGGCTTGTCAATAAAGTTTGGAGTTGGTAGCAACAGCACACAGTTGTCCCGCGTCTTTCTTTCTTAAGCAAAAGAACACGACATGGTGTCAGAAGTGCTGTGTGGCTGTGCCTGGGACTGCTGAACACTTGCTGAAGACCGTACGAGTAGCCTAGTGCCGTGGGGGCGGACATGTCGGACGAAGAGAATGGTCGGCAGCCGCGTGCTAGAATTAACATGGCGGCTAGTGCTCCAAATGCTACGTTTAGCATTCAGCCGCCTGAGCCCTTTGATTTCTCCAAACCTCATGAATGGACACGATGGATACGCCGCTTTGAACGGTTCCGTCAGGCCAGCAATTTATCTTGAACCCAGAAGGGAACCAGGTGAACACCCTGATATACTGCATGGGCGATGAGGCAGACGATGTCCTGAGAGGCCTCAAACTAACCGATGCAGAGCATCAGGAGTATGCCAAAGTGAAAGCGGCGAAAGATTTTTATTGTCAAAAGAACATTGTTTATGAACGTGCACGATTTAACATGCGGAAGCAAGAACTGAATGAGACTGTTGATGCTTTTGTTACTGCTTTGCATGCTTTAGCTGAGCACTGCAATTATGGGACACTGCGATGAGCTCATAAGAGATAGAATTGTTGTGGGCTTGGCTGACACCAGACTGTCGGCGGATGCAGATGGAGAAAGAGTTGGACTTAGAGAGCTGTAAACATGGCCAGACAGTCGGAGGAGGTAAAGAAGCAGCAGACGGCCTTGAGGTGCGATAGTAGTGCCCTGCAGTATAACGTGAGCGCTGTGCAGACACCGCGACACCAAACGCCCGGCTGGAGACCTCGAAAGGTTGGGGCAAGGCCTTGGCCGATTTTTCAGCGACAGACGCAAAAGGGTAAAGACGCTCCGATTTCCCAGTGTTACAGGTGTGGGGGCCCATTTCATCATAAACTCCTATGCCCGGCGACTGCTGCAAGATGTCGCTCGTGTGGGAAGAAGGGCCACTACCAGCGAGTTTGCAGGCAGATTAAGGCGGTGCAGTGTATCGAGGAGGACGAGGAGCTTGGCGAGCGTGAAGAACAGGGCTTTTTCCTTGGTTCTGTCTCCTCCGGGAACCATTCCTGGATTGTGGAGGTTCAAATAGAGGGCACATCTATGACTTTCAAGCTAGACACGGGGGCGGATGTTACTGTTATTTCCAAGTCAGACCTGGACAACTTGTTCAGGGGGAAGGACGCTCCTCTGCTCCAGCGGCCGGAGAGACCCTTGTTGGGGCCTGGAGGGCGCCACTGGAGTCACAGGATCCTTGGAGCTTCAGCTTGGTTATGGACAAAGACAGACATGCGAGAAGGTGTATGTTGTTAAAGGCCTCCATACGCTTTTAGGTCTTCCTGCTATTTTGGGGCTGGGTCTCCTGAAGCGGGTTGACACTATTACCATGGAGTCTTTGAAGGCCTCATACCCTGAACTGTGCTCTGGGCTGGGGGTAGTGCAGCGGAAATACCATATAAAACTTCAGCCAAATGCGGTGCCATACTCTTTGAAGACCCCCAGGAGGATACCCCTACCGTTGATGGGGAAAGTGAAGGAGGAGTTAATGAGGATGGAGCGCTGGGTGTTGTTACCAGAATGGAGGAACCTACTGACTGGTGTGCAGGCATGGTTGTCGTCCCAAAGAAAGACAGTAACAGACTGAGACTATGTGTAGACTACACTAAGTTAAATGAATACGTATGCAGGGAGAGGTTCGTGCTGCCCTCGGTCGAGCAGAGTCTTGGGATGCTTGCCGGGGCGAAGGTGTTTAGTAAACTGGATGCCAATATGGGATTTTGGCAAATTCCTTTGTCAGAGGAGTCGCTGGCTACCACATTCATAACCCCTTTGGGCGGTTTTGCTTTAATCGCCTTCCTTTGGCATTAACTCTGCACCGAACACTTTCAACGCATGATGGCAGAGGTCATTGAAGGACTAGAAGGGGTGATTTGCCACATGGACGACGTGCTGGTCTGGGGTCGTTGCCAGGAGGAACACGATGCCCGGCTTCATGCGGCATTAAAGAGACTGGAAGAGGCAGGCATCACGCTGAATGTGGGGAAATGTGACCTGTCAAGGAGCAAAGTGACCTTCTTGGGCCATGTCATCACAGATTCTGGCATAAGCCCAGACCCAAGGAGGACCGCGTCCATCACGGAGATGGAAGCACCTGCAACAGTAGGAGAACTCAGGAGTTTCCTGGGCATGGTGAATCAGGTGGGAAAGTTCATCCCTCATTTAGCTGAGAGGGATAGAGCTCTGAGAGACTTACTGTCAAAAAAGAATAGCTGGTACTGGGGGGGGGGACCAGGAAAAGGCATTCAATGACTTAAAAGATGCGATCACCTCACCTCCAGTTTTGGCTGTATACGACCCGAATAGGGACACGAAGGTCTCTGCGGATGCATCATCCTTTGGGTTAGGGACAACAATGGGAGGACGGCTGGAGACCTGTGGCCTACGCATCAAGGTCACTCTCACCTACAGAGCAACGATATGCCCAGGTTGAGAAAGAGGCTCTAGCGTCTACCTGGGCATGTGAACGCTTCAGAGATTACCTATTAGGGAAATCGTTTTGTCTAGAAACTGATCACAAACCCCTGGTTTCATTGCTTGGAGGTCAGGCGCTGGATCTTCTACCGCCTAGAATCCAACGCTTCAGGATGAGACTGATGCAGTTCTCTTACACAGTGCAGTACGCTCCAGGGAAATCACTGTGGGTGGCAGATGCCTTGTCACGTTCTCCACTTAAAACCAGGCTAACACTGGAGGAAACAAAGTTGATGGAGGACACGGATATCTATGTGAACAGTATTGTGGAAAACATGCAGGTGAAGCCTTCCTTCCTCCAGACGCTACGGGAGCAGCTGAAAGCAGACAGTGTGTGTGTGTGGGTTATGGACTTGTGCAGTCAGGGGTGGCCGCTGTATGCGAACCAGGAACCCTTGCTGAAGAGCTACTGGCCAGATCGTTCTACATTAACAGTGAAAGATGGGTTGCTGTTAAAAGACTCACGCCTTGTTATCCCCTCTGCCATGCGTAATGAGGTGTTGTTGAAATTACATGAGGGACATCAAGGTATCGTGAAGTGCAAAGCCAGAGCCTGTCAGACTGTCTGGTGGCCTGGGCTCAGCCAACAGATAAACGACATGGTTTCGCGATGCAGGACGTGCATCTCAGAGAGGAGGAATCATCCTGAGCCCCTCATCCCAACTGAATGTCCGGACAGACCATGGCAAAGGGTGGGCACGGATTTATTTGAACTAAAAGGACATACTTACCTTCTTGCTGTGGATTACTTATCCAGGTTTCTTGAGATCGCATTGTTGAAGCATAGCAAATCCGACAAGGTCATCAACCACCTAAAGTCCTTCTTCGCTCGCCATGGTATCCCAGAGGTCCTCGTGTCCGATAATGGCCCTCAGTTTTCAGGCCAATCTTTTGCAGACTTCGCAACGGCGTATGGCTTCGAGCATGTTACAAGCAGCCCCAGGTTCCCGCAGAGTAACGGGGAGGTGGAACGTGCGGTTCAGACTGTGAAGAACCTGCTTAAGAAAAGTGTCGATCCGTACATGGCTCTTCTGGCGTACAGGACAACGCCACTGCAGAATGGCTATAGCCCTGCGGAACTTCTCATGGGACGTCGGTTGCGGACTTCTCTTCCGATTCATCCTTCGCAGTTGGACCCGGTGCTGCCTGACTGGAGAAGGCTTGTGGGGAAAGAGGAGGAGAAGAGGGTGTATAATGCGGCAAACTACAACCGACGCCATCGGGCAAGGCCGCTGGGTGATGTGTTGCCCGGTGACCAGGTGTGGGTGACAGATATGAAGACCCCAGGTACTGTAGACCTAAAGCATTACTCGCCGAGGTCATTTAAGGTAGACGTGCCCCAAGGGACTGTGCGGAGAAACCGTGTGCATCTGATTCCCTTGCCAGAGCTTGAGTGCAAATCAAACCCTGTGGGTCAGGAGAGTGAGTCAAGTAAGACCGCTGAGGCCTTGCCACCTTGCAATGGCCTTTCCCCGGAAACCGGGTACATAGTGATGTTGTGAGGACCAGATCAGGAAGGATTATTAACAAGCCGGACCGATTGGATTTGTAGTGAACAGTCTGTAAATAGCAATGTCATTTGTGTTATAGTAATCTGAACATGGCTAAGTGAGCAGTTGTGGCCATGCACCAAGTTCGTAGTGAAGACGAAGGGATTGAATAGATCTGGGTTTTGTAATAAGGGAAAAGGGGCCTTATAGAAAAGGAGATGTGGTGTATTCAATGGACTGAGTTGTTTTGCCTAGCTAATGTTCTGTGGGGGCGGAGAGGTGCATGACGTAAGGACTGTGAGACAGGAAGGATGTTGATTGTATTGTACGCTGGCTTGTCAATAAAGTTTGGAGTTGGTAGCAACAGCACACAGTTGTCCCGCGTCTTTCTTTCTTAAGCAAAAGAACACGACACCCCATGCTGAACAGCTGTACCCAACCCAGTTAAGCCAACAGATGGCTTAAAAGGTAACAAGGGTACATAGATGTTGACTGACCTTTTATGTTTTACCTCGCTAATGAGATCATCCAGTAGGGCTAACGGGTAGGAGCGACTTAGGAACATCGATTTCATCAAGGAACATTCAAGAACAAAATCATCATCTCTACTGACCATTCTCGCAGCCCTCACCAATTGCCCTTTAACTACTGCCCTCTTCTGTGAAAAGGGATGACAACTGGAGAAGTGCAAGAAGGTATTGGAATAGGTCGACTTCCTGTATATACAAGCAAGAAAGCAATCCGATTCCAGGTCTTTCGACAAATCTATATCCAAATAGGAAATCCTTGTAGTGCTAAATTGAAATGTGAAGCACAAAAAGTTGGTTGTATTGTTAAGGAAACTCACATATTCTTCTGCTTCTTCCTTATCTCCTTTAAATAGGATAAAAATATCATCCAGGAAGCGAGTGTAGAATCCTATCCGTGCTAAGTAAGAGTGATGATCCAATACAAACCGATGTTCCCAGTCCGCCATCACCAAGTTGGCAACACTTGCCCCACATGGTGACCCCATAGCTACGCAGATGTTCTGCATATAAAAATTGTCCCCAAACATGAAGAAGTTGTTAGTTAAAACCAGATCCAATAACTCACCTACGAGAGCAATGTCATGGTTACTAGCTTCATGTGCTCTCATTCTGGCAAAAACCCAATCAATTGCCACATCGTGTGGGATACTAGTATATAGGTCTCTGACGTCGATGGTCAACAAATTGTAGTGGTTCTGATATTCAATGTTGTTCAATTTAGTGAGGAAGGACCAGGAGTCTTTACAAATCTGAGACTCTAACTTAACAAACTTCTGTAGGATGCTGTCAACAACCTTAGCACACGCATATGCTGGGGAGCCACGACTGTCAATGAGAGGACGCATATGGGGATTGATCAGGTCTTTATGTAACTTTGGTATCCCGAAAAGATAAGGAAACCTAGGGAATGACATGTATAAGTAATCATAAAGTTCCTGATTAATCCTACTTTCCAAAAACATTTCTTCAATGTTGTCCTTTATAACTTTATAGGATTGGTTCACTTCATTCCTAGAACTGAGAGCATAGGCTGGAGGCTTCAACATCGATGACATACGTTCAAAGTAATCATCTTGGCTAAAAATCACCACCCCACCCCCCTTGACCGGTTTACACACCCGAACATTCTGCAAACGAAATGAAGAAAGTAGGTCCATCTCCTTGATACGATCAGTTGTGTGACCCTTACTTGGCGCCCTCCTAGTACTCCTAATATCCACCTCACATATTTGCTCGAAAGTAGAAAGAAGAGGGTGGAGAGGAGGATTGTAAGTACTAGGCACATGCAGCTGGTTGCTGCCCCTTGTGTACACTTCGCCCCACATCATTAATTGAAAATTGAGTTTCTGGTGAAGGTTTTAACATCAAGAATAGTCTTGACTGTGTCAAGACGTTGCTTCGGTACATATGTTTGGCCTTTAGCCAACAAATCTGCCATTGCAGTAGAAACTACCATTTGCGAGTAATTATAAACTCTAAAATCACCTGTTGAATTCACTATAATCTCTGGTCCTTCAAGAATGACCAAACTACCATTGTCTAAGGAGTGAGACCCACTGAATGAGTGATCCGATAGACTAGTTGTTATCAAGACAGAATTGTCTCTAATAAAAGGAATCCCTAATTACCTGTTGTTCCTTCTTTGAGGCGGTCGATTCGACCAATGGTTCCTCTGTTTCGGTCTGGCCCCTAAAAAATTACTGTTGTTATTGTCATTGTTAGTGCCATCCTGCATTACCCCATTAAACCTCGCGTTAGCGTTATTTCTATTCAACAGGCGTTCACTCCTACGTAATTCCACTGGCTGGTACTCAATGTTTTCAAATTCCCCCTCCTCCACTATTTGATCAAGATTATTTAACAATAAATCTGACTGAGTCTTAGGTGTTGAATTCACTTTAGGGTTAGGAGGTCTAGAAGCACCTTTCCAAATCTGGCCTGAAGGGGGACTTGGGTAAGCTACGCCGTCCCTGTAAGCCTTAGTGTCCCTGTCCAACTTCTTAACCTTGATAGATTTAAGCTTGTTCAGGTGGGCATCTATAACATTAAATAGTTTTACATAATCATATGAAAATTTCTCAAACAAAAGATCACTTTTAATGTTGTTATCCAATGCCAATGCCTCCACATTTAGTTCATCAAGTTGAACAAGGTAGTGTTTGATAATTAAGTTCAAAAGGTCCGCCCCATGTTGGTCGAAGAGACACAAAAGTTCCTTATGAAACGTAGAATTGGCTATTAAGCCAGTTGGGAACTGGTAGTGCCTCAGACCTTTAGGCACGATTCTCCGTGCCAAACATTCATTGAAGTAAGCTACTTCAAGTTGCAATTTCTTAATTTTCAACAAAACAGCGTCAAGCTCTTTTAAATTATGAACAATATCAGGATCACTTTTTCTTTGTTGAAGTGGGTCACAGAAAACACTAGAACCAAACGAAGGGTTAAAGGAAACCCAGTTATTAAAATCAGGGAACTTTTGAAAAGTATTACTCACGGGAACCGGTGGATTACCAACTCCAACTAGTGACCCTGTGAGTTGTTAACCGGACAAGGGGGGTGGGGTGGTGATTTTTAGCCAAGATGATTACTTTGAACGTATGTCATCGATGATGAAGCCTCCAGCCTACGCTCTCAGTTCTAGGAATGAAGTGAACCAATCCTATAAAGTTATAAAGGACAACATTGAAGAAATGTTTTTGGAAAGTAGGATTAATCAGGAACTTTATGATTACTTATACACGTCATTCCTTAGGTTTCCTTATCTTTTCGGGATACCAAAGTTACATAAAGACCTGATCAATCCCCCTATGCGTCCTCTCATTGACAGTCGTGGCTCCCCAGCATATGCGTGTGCTAAGGTTGTTGACAGCATCCTACAGAAGTTTGTTAAGTTAGAGTCTCAGATTTGTAAAGACTCCTGGTCCTTCCTCACTAAATTGAACAACATCGAATATCAGAACCACTACAATTTGTTGACCATCGACGTTAGAGACTTATATACTAGTATCCCACACGATGTGGCAATTGATTGGGTTTTTGCCAGAATGAGAGCACATGAAGCTAGTAACTATGACATCGCTCTCGTAGGTGAGCTATTGGATCTGGTTTTAACTAACAATTTCTTTATGTTTGGGGACAATTTCTATATGCAGAACATCGGCGTAGCTATGGGGTCACCATGTGGGGCAAGTGTCGCCAACTTGGTGATGGCGGACTGGGAACATCGGTTTGTATTGGATCACCACTCTTACTTAGCATGGATAGGATTCTACACTCGCTTCCTGGATGATATTTTCATCCTATTTAAAGGAGATAAGGAAGAAGCAGAAGAATATGTGAGTTTCCTTAACAACACAACCAACTTTTTGTGCTTCACATTCCAATTTAGCACTACAAGGATTTCCTATTTGGATATAGATTTGTCGAAAGATCTGGAATCAGATTGCTTTCTTGCTTGTATATACAGGAAGTCGACCTATTCCAATACCTTCTTGCACTTCTCCAGTTGTTTTTCACAGAAGAGGGCAGTAGTTAAAGGGCAATTGGTGAGGGCTGCGAGAATGGTCAGTAGAGATGATGATTTTGTTCTTGAATGTTCCTTGATGAAATCGATGTTCCTAAGTCGCTCCTACCCGTTAGCCCTACTGGATGATCTCATTAGCGAGGTAAAACATAAAAGGTCAGTCAACATCTATGTACCCTTGTTACCTTTTAAGCCATCTGTTGGCTTAACTGGGTTGGGTACAGCTGTTCAGCATGGGGGGTTGAACCCTGAATCAACCGTCGGGGGACCACCTAGATTTATCACCACCTTTTCAGTTGATAGTTCAACAATGCGTCATATTATCAACAAAAATTGGCACCTTTTTCGTGCTGACCCCTTAATTTTTTCAAAGTTAGGCTCTGTGCCTAAAATCACGTATAGGAAAGCTAAGAACCTGAAATCATTTTTCGAACAGAAATTGGTCTTTGTTAGATCCCCTGGCATGTTCAAGTGCCAAAACTGTAGTTACTGCCGGTTCATTCTGGAGTCTAACCGATTCCACGTTCAAAATCAGGAATTTAAGTTGAAATCTAGACTGAATTGTAATTCCACCATGTTAGTGTACCTGGCTCAATGCCAGAATTGTTTGGGATTTTATGTGGGGAAAACCGAGCGTAAGCTTAGGGAGCGCATTTATGAACACACTTACGCGATTAGGAAAGGTAAGGAGACTAATGCCCTGGCAAAACACATTCAGGAATTCCCTACGCACAGTTTCAAATTTATAGGCATTGAACAGGTTACACAAGATGTCAGAGGGGGACCCACACATTTAAGATTACTAGAGAAGGAGTTACACTGGCAAATTAAGCTAGAAGCATACCACAGTCCTGGGTTAAATGAATCCTGTTCCATTTCATGCATCCTTCGTAGTTTGAGCTTGAAGAGGTAGTATGGTATTTTTTAATATATGCTGGAAGTTTTGTTAAAAAGATTTTGTACAAACTTGATTTGTTTAGGTCATTCTAATAAGTCAGCATTTATTCTGACTCTTGGTTTTATAAGGTATTGTTGTGTTGATCATTTGTATGTTTTATTTACATCTTCCACATATATTTTTTACAGGATGGGAGTATTAGAACATAAGTATTGCCATTGCTCAGTTTATTAGTGTTTCTGTTTTTTATTAATTTTTATATCTACCATGATTAACTACCAGTTGGGTAGATCTCTAAATGTACTATAGCTTGGTAGAGAAATTAACGTTTTTAGCTGAACTAATATTGGTAATAAGTTAAAAAGGTTCTTTACCTTTAACGGATCTTTTTAATGTAATTAATTGTATTTAGCGTAATTTTGCGTGTAATAAGTGATGTCATACTATTTAAAACAAATGTGAGTTAGTTACTTATCAGTTTCTGAAGAAGTTTGCCTAGGAAGGCATTCGAAAAGCGCTTCAAATAAATAATTTCTTACAAGTTGGGATTTTTGCTTCGGCAGTGTGTTATATTGACAGTATTGTGCTGAGGATATTCCGTAGTTTGGTTCACTTTATAGTCTGTAAAGGGGATACAACCTGGTTCCTCCTTGCCTGTTTATGTACTACATGCCTGTGGTGCTGTCTGTAACTACTTGACGATTATTCACAGAGCTGAGTGCCTTGATCAGGGCAAGCATTTATTTGATATTAATATGCTTGCATCTGTCCTTGGTGTCCCACATTCCCTGTGCTTTTATCCCTCCTGAAAATGCTCCCCAACCAAAGTCTGAAGCATTTGTGGTGACTGACAGCTTTGGAACAGGGAGACTCAAAGAGAAACCTGGATTTAAGGATATCTGTTATCTCCACATTTCTCTTCTTAGAAACATCAGTACTACTTGGATTTGAAAAGATAAAAGGTGTTGATGCTGGGAGCAAAGAGACTTCATATAGCACTGTATCTTTCTCGTGGAGTCTTGCCAGGTATCATGAGAGTCACAGATGCCATGAGACCCAAAATCCCAAGGTATTCCCATGCAGTGATCAAAGTCTGAGTGGAAAACCTTAGAAATAGATATAGACAAAGATCTATTTTTTTCCTATGAAAGGAAAACTCTTTAAACTGAGGTTTCTAGTTGACATCCAGGGAACACAATCCTGTGTGAAGGCGTCAAGAATGACTTTTGATTTTCCTCTTGGAATCCCAGCTTTTGTAAGAGATCTTTCACCCAAGACAGAGATTCCTGAAACTTTGAAAAAGACTCTGCAAAGATAAGCAAGTCATCTAACTATGACAAATTGTGGACACCCTGTAGTCTGGAATGAGCTGTACCTAGAACTAGATGCTTTGTGAGCACTGTTGGTGCAGTGGATAGTCCAAAGGGGTAAGGCAGAGAACTGATAATGGGATCAAGCCACACAAAACCTTAAGAAATGCCTGAAGTCTTCTTGAATATGGATGTGATGATCAGCATATTTTAAGCCTGGAAACTTGAAGGAGGAGGAAGAAGAGGTAACGGGTTTTAAAGTGACATCATTTTGAATTTGGGCACTATCACAAATAAGTTTAGAAAAGAAAGATCCAAAACTGATCCCCAAAAATCTTTAAATAAAAACCCTTCCTCAGCTAGGAAGGAAGAACAGATGTATCACTCCTTGGGACAGCACGTGATGAAAAACTGGCGTAAATAAACCATCTGGAAGATTAGGTATAACCCCCTGGAAAAGAGGAATTTCCTCCCACTACCATCTGTAACCTTGATGGATAATTTTCAGAACCTATTTGTCTGAAACTATCTATTGCCAAAGAGAAAAATGGAGATTCAGAATTTCTGGAAGAAAAAAGGGGCTAGGGTGGAAGGGGTTCACAAGGTCTCTTAAATATAGTCATTTAGACTTATTGGACTGTCCTTGGTTTTGAGAGAGTCGAGACTTCCTTCTGGACTCCCCTTGCCATTTCTTCTTAAACATCTGCTTACTTGCATTTTGCTGAGACTGTTTCTTCTGTTTTTGCCAAAACTGGATGAGGAGATAAAAAAAAAAAAAGAAAAGAAAAAGAAAAAAACATCTCTTGGAAAATTTGGAAAAGGAAGTTTGAAGAATCTTACAGATTCCTTGGATCTGTTTACTCCTTTCATCACACTTGTTGATCACCTCTGCAGGGGTCTATAACATGCAATCAAAATGGCTAAACACCAAATGTCGTTTCATCGACCAATAAATAACGAACTACAAGTTATGCGAACAGCCAGATCACCATTTTTCCCTAGGCAAAAAAAAAATCACTTGGCCATCGCCATGAATTTGCCCTTTTCTCCACTGTACTTTGATCTCGGAGTTGGTATATTTAGTTAGGGGAGTGTGGGGGACACTTTGTAATGTTTGAAATGGTCTGTCGTGTCTGGTTGGCCTATGTTTTTTTTCCCTAGGAAAAAAATCAGTGATCTGGCCGTTCGCGTAACTTGTAGTTCACTATTCATTGGTCGATGAAACGGCATTCGGTGTTTAGCTATTTCGATTTCATGATATCAACCCCCTCTACAGCAATGGGGCCAAACACTAAATCTTTCTCCAAGGGAGAATTTTAAAATATAATTTTTAACATCATCTTGGATGTTCTTGGAATGCAGCTATGTAAACCTCTTCAAAAATACTATCAGTGGCTATAGCCCCTGGAAGAAGTATCAACAGACTCATACACACACCGTAAGTAATGAGTTGTGACCTGTGCAACAGAAGAAACTAAGTTATTTAAAGCAGGAGTTTTCCTCACAAGAAGAAATTGAAAATAAAATATTCCTCATACTTTCACAATTTATCATAACAGATGGTGCAGAAGTATACACTTTTCCCATATTAAACAATAATTTTCCTATCTTTATCAGAAAGAGTAGGATTGGAATTAACTAAGTGCTTAGCACCAGTGGAATCAACTAAAGCTATAGCTGCTGGGTCAAATTTGGAGACAGTGTATAAAAATTTAAAAGGATGAGACATTTTATACATCCTGTCTGCCTTTTTAGGGACATCTGGCTGACTATCAGGAAAATTGCAGGTAGTAACACACACATATCTTGTAAAGCAGAAACAATAGGAGGAATGTGTGTAATTTCTGGAAAATCCTTTAACAACTCGTAGTATTTTCTAAGCAATTGAGATATTTCAATGTTTTCCCACTGTTGACACTGGCACATTACAGCAATAGTTTCAGAGAAAGAGAAACTCCCATAGAGAGTAACAGAAACTCAGCTCTCCTCGGAAACTGAATCAGAAATTTGAGGAAATCTCTGTATCCATCCTTACATCTTCTTGCTCAATTTCAGAATCTTGTACCGCTTCATGAAAAGAAGAATCCCGTTCTTTTACCAAAAACTACTTTACAAGAAGGATCAATAGCCTGAATTAAACCCTGAGCCAGACTCAGTAAACTACTCCTATCCAAAGAAAACTTAAGGAGGAGTAGATACATGCTTGGTTTTCTGTTTTATGGTATTTTTTTTTTATTTTGTTTGTTTTATCAGAAAACTGTGGCCAACCATGTTGCCAATGGCAGCAGCAGCTTCTCCAAGGATGGGCACAGCATTCTGACATAACAGAGAAACCTTCCCTCTTCCTTCTCCCAGGACCAACAAGAGTGTCTCTCCCTTGCCCACTGAGGAGACCCCAGTGGCTATAGAGGACATTATTGATGCCCGGTCCATAGTGGGTGTAGGTGCTACATCAAAAGAATCTGAGGTAAAAGATGAGTGGTCTGAAGTACAGCAAATGGCCACAGCAGACTAACCCACCTACTGCAAAGTGCTGTGGTGGCAAAGGCTGTTTGATTATATTTTTATTTTTGTGGCTGGAAGAAAGACTGAAAGTGGGACTGGTAGTCTGTTCCATGGTCAAGTTGAAAATGGTGCCACTTTCACAGACAAGATAAGCAGCAATAGCTGGTAAACACTACTGGTTCACAAAAGTCACTTTTTTGACACCCCCCCAAAATATACAGTAAAAAACACTTTAAAACACTATGCCAGCCTCACAAAAGCAAAATAAACACAATTTTCTCCAGAGATAAAATGTTTTCAGCTACTTTACACCACTTTTAAACTGACAGAAAAAAACAAGCTCTCCATTTAAAGTATATTACAGTCTCGAGACAGACCATTAAAACAGAACACCCCTAGCTTTAAAATAACTTTCCAGAAAATGGAAGTTTTTTTCCCAAAGGGAACTTATCTGCTTAGCAAAGGAAAGCACAAGCCAATCATCGAGCCTCGAAAGCCTCAGAGGAGTACACTCTTTGTCAGCAGTAAAGTTCAGAAGGGCCTCACACCCAAATTGTCTTTAAATTATCTCAGCTTGGGCATGTGGATGGTGTCATTAAACTTTGGAAGTTGGCCGGCCGTTATATTCTTGGCAGGATATAACCCACATAGCTAAGGCTACTGCAGCAGTGATCAATATGATGAACATGGATTATTATGATATAAATACCCCATTACATACTTAGTACATAGGTTCATAGGTTTATACTAGGCTATCTGCCCGAGGGCATTTACAAGCCTAGCCCATAGTTTTGTGGCTTACGCCACCCCTTTAGTATGGGGAACTATTATTTTGCTGTGCCTCTGTCGAGCAGTGACACTGAGGTAATCCCTGGGGTATATCTGCGATCTCCCATCCATTGGTCAAGATTTCTCTTGAACAAGGCCAGCGAGGTGCTCTGCCTCACATATACCGGGATTTTGTTCCACAGCATAGGGAGTCTTTGGGTGATGAATCTATCCCTCCAGCACGTCCTATTAATAGCCGTGTCGAGGTTTAAGTCTCCCGCCCTTGTGGCTCTGACGGATCTAGATTTTTTGAGGTGAAGCATATTCATCAAATCTGGGTTTGACATGGCCTTGTATGTCAGGCACAGGTCACCTCTGAGCAAGCGGTATGCGACTGAATAGAGCTGAAGTTCTTTCAGTCGGGCAGCATAGGACAGATGTTTGAGACCCTTTATCCTTTTGGTGAGGAACTTTTGTGGCCTCTCCAGCTGCTGCAAGTGTCGGGTCAGATACATTCCGAATGGGGCATTGTACTCAATCATTGGTCTGATGAGTGATGAGTATAGGGAAACTATGACCTCCCTTGATCTAGATGTGAATCCCTTCATGATAAGGTGGGCAATGTAGAAGGTCTTCCTAACTACTTTAGCTACATGGGTGTCGAATGACAGGCTACTGTCAACCTGGGTCCCCAGGTCCCTGATAACTTCTTCTGTGCTCAGTGGATTGCCACCTATATGGTAGCTAGGGGTAACCTTGTTTTTCCTGAAGGGTATGACTATGCATTTTTTGGCATTTAACTTTAGGCCATGGCTCTGGCACCAGTTATCCATTTCTGTGAGACCCTTCTGAAGGATATCTGTGTCGGATGTGTTTTCGACTACGGCGCCCAGTTTGCAGTCATCTGCAAACTTTGTCAGCCATAACCTTCCTGTGTTTGCTTGTACTTCGGAAAAGTAGATGCCAAACAAGAGTGGGCCCAGGACTGAGCCCTGTGGGACACCACTTGTGACAGGCTTTGAGTCTGACATGGCGCCAGCAACTCTGACCCTGTGGGTTCTGTCACTCAGCCAGTTTGCAACCCATCTTGTGATGTATGGGTTAACATTTAAGCTGATGAGTTTTTCAATGATACCCGAGTGGGGTATTGTATCGAAGGCTTTCGCCAGATCAAGGTAGGCTGTATGGACTGCCTTTCCCTCATCAATGGCTTTGGTGACTGTTTCGAAAAAGTCAACCAAGTTTAAAAGGCATGATCTGCCTTTGACAAAGCCAAACTGGGTTGGATCCAAAGTCTGCACATTCCCTATGTCTTTATTTATGAGATCCATTATGATCCTCTCCATGGCTTTGCAGATAAGGCTTGTCAAGCTAATGGGCCGGTAATTTCCAGGGTCGGTGGAGGCACCGCCTTTATGAAATGGGACCACTGTCGCAGTGCGCCACTCCCTGGGTACGTATCCAGAGGTGAGACTATGATTAAACAGCTGTCCTAGCTGTGGGTTTAATTCCTCGTTGAGTTCGTGGAGCACACAGCCGGGGACACCATCAGGTCCCATGGATGCTGTGTTTTTTGCTTTGGAGAGAGCAGTTCTCACTTGAGCGTTAGAGATGTTTGGGGGGCTGCAATCGTTTGGTATAGATATCTCTCCTTTTGGGGGGGAGTGGGGGGGGGAGTTTGCACTGAACCTGTCAGCCAGTATGTTGGCAATGTCTGTAGGATCAGTAATCTTCACATCATTGTGAACTAGTTCTGAGCATATCTGGGAGTTTCCTCCCAGGTTTCTAACATAGCTAAAGAAGGCCTTATGATTGTCTTTTGAGTCTTTAGCTATTTTTCTCTCAAAGTTTGCTTTGGATGATTTTATGAGAGCTCTTAGCTTTTACTTGTAGTGATCAAAGGTGTCTTACCTTTTAAGGATTTTGCTCTATCTTGTAGTAGCTTCCTCCTTTTGTTGTAGAGTTTGTTTATGGCTGGGGTCCACCAGACTGGACGCTTGCCTTTGGTACAAAGAGTCTTTGTTTTGCTTGGGATTGCCTTATCCATGCAGTCCTGTAGGTGCTGGTAGAAGGCATTTGTAAGTGATTCAGCGGCTTGGGTACTGTTTTCCGCCGGCTCGGGGGCCTTAAAGGAGACCACACTAGTCTTTAGAAGTGTGAAGTCGGCTTTCGAGAAGTTCTTTACTGTGGTCTTTTTTATTTCCGGTGGGGGTGGGATGAGGACCTCCAGCGAGATTAGCTTGTGATCTGATCTCACCAGTGAGGGGTATACTTCTGGTGTTGAACATTGTGCTCCCATGTTCGTGATGATGAGATCAAGTATGTTTTCTCCTCTTGTGGGGATGGTGACTAGTTGTTCCATGGCATTTGAGTTTATGAATTCCAGGAACTTTTGGGCTAGGGTGTTTGGGCTTGAGTAGTGTTCCCAGTCTATATTAGGGTAATTGAAGTCACCTAGTATGATGGTGTTTGGAGATACATTTATCCCCTCCAGTGTTTTTAGGAAAGCCATGTGAGGTTCCTGAGTTTGTGAGGGTGGCCTGTAACATGCTACAATTTGCAGAGCCGTCTTGCCTATGGTTAATTGCACCTGGATGGTCTCCGATGCATCGTACGTTGCCACCAATCTTGAGGTGTGGGTGTCCTTGATGAATATGGATACCCCCCCTCCTTTCTTGGTATTGTCCGGATTTTGGGGCCGGAACGCATGATAAGAGGTAAAACCTGATAGTGCTGGGGTGCTCTCAGGAGCACAGAGTCAAGGTTCATTATAAGTGATCAGTATGATATAATCCATGTCATGTCACAGACTGTATATAATATATTAACTAGAAGCATGCAGAATCCATGCTAATGTTGCATTACCAGAATATTCAAGAATTGTTTTGTACATCAGTTGTACACGATACACAGTGTTGTATACTGGGATAAGGGATACAGTAGGAAGGGGTACATCTGGAAAAGACTCCATCAGACTTATCATCTGAAGGTAGAAGTGCATATTTCTGGGCAATACGCATTCCTTTAATGATACAATAAATGGGAAATCTACTGCTGGACATTGAACATTTATTACACTAATATTAGTGAGACAGCCAAACTACAGGCGGTTCACATTTTTATAACACTACAGGAGGTGAGGGGTGATTCCCTAGGCCATAAGGATAGAATTATACAGTCATTTATTCATCGCTACAGAAATTTTAATTATTGAATATTTTGAATGTCTGCTATGTTTTAACACCATGTTGATGGTCTCATGTAACTTCCTGTGCTTAATCTAACATATAATATTCCAGTATATACTAGTCAGATATTTTTAAAATTCATGTTCTACTTAGACAGCTTTAAATTTAATTTATTGATGAAGTAGCTTGACATTTGCTTATGGCTACTCATTTTCATGACTGTGCTTGCTGTACTTTTTGTCTATATAATGCAGAGTATATTTCTGATTTATAGACTTTGTTGCATTTGAGGATCACTGGCAACAGAAAATGAAGTCAGAGATTTTTAAGTGACAGCTCATGCCTCAGACGTAGACTTGCAAGCTGTTGCAGTTGTGCTGCTCACAGCTCATTGTAAAATGCATTTAAATGTAGATATAAGATTATCTAGTTGACTGTGTGGTGCTGTGTCAAGTTCAGTGATGTGAACATGTACCCTGTAGATGAAGTGTTAAGCTGATGTTAAAGTGGGTGGCAGAGACACCTAGTGACAGTGACAGCTTGGCTGCTTTTGCTTGTAAATATGACAGATGATGACTCTACCATTCTGTGATGCACCTCTGATGTAAACACAGTGGAATTTATAGTTTTTAAAAAGACAAGCTCCATTCCTTTCCCTGATCCTGAATTTCCTCAGGAGACTGTGCCTGCCTCCATAGTATCACTGTGTTTTAGTTACTAGTTCTAGTCAAATTGCATTACTTTTGTTGAAATTACTGCATTTCCTTTGCGAGGTGACTGTGGGGTGATCCATTTGTTACTGCTGCTTTTCTCACTGCACTATCTTGATGATTTTTCACATAATTAGCTGTTAAATGGGCAATTTTAGTAATCTTTGCAGACAACTATATAGCACAGGCAGACCCGTAAGACAACAATGATATGTAAAGAAGAAAAATGCATGTTGCAGGCACTCATTCGATGACTAATATAAGCCAAATATAAAGACATGCATGAACAGCAAATTATGAGCACTATAAAAATAATGACTGAAAGTATGTAATCTGCTACATTTGTACAAAAGTTAAAGGACATAGGTACACAGGCTGAAAAGGTACATAGGTACATATGAGCAATAAAATGCAAGTAATCTGGGAGACCATAGATGCTTAACCTTACAGACCATTAATCAGACACGCATAAAAAATTGCCACCCTTTTTCTGAGCATTTAATTGTCGTTACCTCCAAAATCAAGCAGTCATATGCGATAACCCTACAGTGTAAAAGTCACTAAGACTAGCATGAAAGGTAGACAAAGTAGTACTTATTCCATAAACTGGGAATAGGATGACCTAGAAACCTATCTCTCCAGTAAGTCTTGTTTATTTATTGATGTAGGCTTGGGTCCTTAGCACAGGAGTTTGTAAAGCCACTGATTTTGGGGAGACATACGGGATCAAATAGTACTGGGTCTTGTATGGCTTGAAAAGCGAGGCATAAGTCACCTTGGAGCAGATGGTAGGCTGTCATGCTGATCTACTGGGATAGGTGAAGAGTGTGAGGCCTTTGATTTTCTAGGTTAGAAAACTTTGGGACCTTTCCAATTGAGTGATATACTTGGATTTGTACATACCAAATGGGACAGTGTATTAAGTGCAGTGCTATTTAGCATTTATTACTTAGATATTGTATGATGATGATTGAATTAGCCACTGCTGGGGCAAAAATCAATTATTGGGTGATCATGAAAGAAAAACTCTGCAAACTGCAGATAAAACACATATGACAGTATGTGAATATGAACATCATATTAATTATTTCTGCATATTGTTGTGTATTATTATATAATATATTTGCATACTCCTATGTATTATTATTATTATTAATATATAAAAACTCACCACCCGCGGTGGTGGTGCTGCGGTAGCATTGTCACAATAAGACGCTGGCCGGTTCGATTCTCAGCTAGAGCGTCTTCTGCGTGGAGACATGCATGAATGGGCATACCTTCGTTGAAGGTTGTGCGTCAGGGCTGGTAACAAGGCACGTAAAAAGTCAACTACGAATCATTAGCGGACCGGAGTTCCGCAGTGGCGACCCCTAACCAGGAAAAGCCAAAAGACACAACAACATTATATAAAAACTCACACAATGCATTGCTATGAAGAGTTAATTTTGTGACTCAGACATGAGTTGCTGGTTTTCATTGTGAAGTATCATTCTAGTTATAAGTGGGATCAATTAGTATACACTATTTAGTGTACAATTACAATACACAGTCTGTCTGCTATGCATATTACCTATCTGATAAAAAAGTTGTCATGGCATGAGATCATGGCATTTTACTGAACTTAAACAATCTTGACTATAAGTATTTGTTTCAAAATTACAAGAGAAGTTATATAGCTGGGTTTGTAAATAAGGTTTTCTTGTATAAGTAAACCTTTCCAAGAAAAGGGAAAGTAAGAGGCAGCAGCAGTTATATTTCTGAGAGGCTTATAAATGAAAGTAACTTAGTGACAGTGAATTTAGAGACATGAAAAGATATCCTGTAAGTGGGTAGAATGTTCAGAGTTAGAGAAATGCAGCAGCTAAGAAAATTACACAGTAGACATAGCTTATTAACAAAAATCATATTGGAATATTGTGTTATTCACAAATGACCTGTTATTGTGCTGCACATATGAGTGACCTCTTATTCTTGTTTTCTTGCAGTTATGACACAGAAGAATGCAGTAACACTAATTCAGCATTTAAAATAATGCCACCTGTATAGTTAATGGGACATCTGCATTCATATCCCTTTGGACTTGGTATTAATACTAAATGCAAATATATGCTGACAAACAGTACAAGTGTTTGGTGGTCTCTTATACCTATGTTGATAATGTCCATGATGATTCTTTCCATAGCCTTGTAGATTAGGCTGGTCAGGCTTATGGGTCTACAGTTCCCAGGGTCAGTGGAGGAAATACCTTTATATAACAGGATCATGGTTGCTGTTTTCCATTCAGCAGGTACAAAATCAGTGCTTAGACTGTGGTTAAAAAGAGTATGCAGCGGAGCAGCTAGTTCCTGTTTTAATCCATTAAAAATGCAGCCTGGGTTATAATTAGGTTCCACAGAGGCTGTGTTTTTGGCTTTGGAGAGAGTGATTATGACCTGCTCCTTGGAGATACTAGGTAGAGGGCAGGTAGTAGGGATGCTTTGGGGGATATGTGGCAGGGACAGAGGGGAGAAGTTTTCACTGAACCTGTCAGCTAGTAGGTTGGCTATTTCTGTGGGTTCAGTATATGTGGTGCCATTAACAACCAGTTCTGTGCAGATCTGTGTTTTTTCTTTAAGGTTTCTGATGTAAAGAAGGCCTTATGGTTATCCTTAGCGAAGGAGGTTAGTTTGGATTCACAGTTAGCTTTAGGATGCCTTATGAGGTGTCTTATTTGCTTGTTTAAGCCATGGAGGGAATGCTTCCAATTCAGAGACCATTCCTTCCTGCTCTTAGACAGCAATTTCTTTTTCTTACTGTATAACCTGTTGATGTCGGATGTCTACTAGGCAGGCTTGTTCTTTCTTGAGGATCTTGTTTTGGTCCTATCAGGTATGACTGAGTCAATACATTTGTTTAGATGCGTATACAAGGCATTGGTGCAAATCCCAGTATAGGTATCCATGCCATGAGTGAGGGCAGGGGTTATGAAGCTATTAATGCCGTCACATAGTAGGTTGTAATTGGCTTTGGAGAAGTTTTTTAGTCTAGTTGGTGCTAATGGGGGGGGGGGGTTCAGATGTTATTGTTACTCCTAATGAGACTGATTTATGATCAGACCTCACTAAGGAGGTCCACACACATGGGGTGGTGCAATGATCACCCATGCTAGTGAGCACCAGATCCAGAATGTCTGGGCCCCCTATGGGGGTTTGAACCAACTGGTTCAGGGCACTGGAGTCGATGAAGCCCAAGAACCTTTGGGCAAGTGTGTTAGTACACGCATAATTTACTATAATATAATATAATATTTATACTATAATATAATATTTATACTATAATATAATATAATATTTAATTATTTTATGGATGGTTAGTTAAAGCCACCTAAAGCCAGGGTATTCGGTTGTATCTTGAGCAGTTTAATTAGATCCAGGTATGCAGTGTGTGTGTATCCTGGTTCATGGAGGAGGTCCTATAACTGTCGATAGCTTGGAGAGGGGTCTTATCTACAGTCAATTGGACCTGGATTAGTTCAAGGGAATCATTTTGTTTAACCAATCTAGAGGTGCATTTATCTTTGATGAATATTGGTACTCTGCCTCTTTTGGTTCTCACACTTTCAGTTTGGGGTCTGAATGTGTAGAAGGCATTATAACCTGGTATGGCAGGGGTGTTTTCCATGGCCTTAATCCAAGTCTCTGTGACTGTACAGATATCAGCATCTTCTAAGGTGATGGCTGCTTCCAGTAAGTGCAATTTTAGGTTTGGACTCCTAGCATTTACCAGCATAACCTTGAGGTTGCTTTTTGAAGCTATTTTTATGCTGGAATTTTGTTGTTGTGACATTGCCTAAAAAAGGCACTATGGGGGAGGCAAGAGCCTTAGCCAATAACTGAAATCCCAGAAGTGACAGATGAAGACCATCTCTGGCAAAGCAGCATGGTCTAACTACGATTTCATCCCAGGGTGACAGGTACTGGATCCCCTTAGAATGACACTGGAAACTAAGCCAATTGCTGAAGTCAATCATTTTTTGTTTATATTGTGGTATCATCTTAGGTGAAGGTAGTATGCTGCTTAAGGTGAGGGACATACCTGCCTGAGTCACATATTCAGACAGCTCAGTCATGTCTCTCTTCATATAGTCCAGTGAGGTACATCTCAAGTCATTCACACCAACATGAATTATGATGGAGTCATAACGAAACTTGTTGTGGAGACACTTGAGTGCATGTGTGACCTGGTGGATCCTGGCACCTGACAGACAGCTGACCGTAACCTTCTCCTTGTCCAGCCTGGTGAGTGGGACATCTGTGTGTCTCACTTTGGAGTCACCTATGACCAAAAAATTTGGTTTAGATGTGCTTTGCCTTAGGGGCTTGTTTGGGAGACACTTGTGATTTTGATTTTATGTGTATTGAGTGCTGTAGGTACTGTATTAGGTGTAGCATGTTTGTGTTTTGGAGGTCTCTGGTGTTTAGGTAAATTTCTGGTGAGTACTTCCACATATGAAGGTTTATGTGTTGAGAACATGGTTTGTGCAGGAGGTGTAGTACGTGGGTTGACAAACCTGTTCAGTGTCACTGTTCTGCGAATGAGAGCACAAGGATTCCAAGTGTATATGCATCTCTCACAAACTGAGCTTGAGTGATTTAGGAGTAGTGGCCTGTCAGTGTACATGAGGCAATTGCTACAATGCCTCAGTATACCCATGTCAATCAGGCTGGCAGGAGAAACTGAGTAGAACTGACCATCCATAATACTAGGTGTAAATTTGCTTAGTTTAATGAGAAAGGATGTGGTTTAATTGGGAGCTTAATGCTGGGTCTACACTAATGGGGCTCTCGAGGGGTATGTGACTATTAGAGATTAGGAAATTTCAGTTAAAGTAGAAAATCCTGTAGAAAACCCAGCTGAGGTGCTCTCCAAGCAGCTAAGTGCAATTTAAGGAACTCCTCAGTTGGAGCACGGGCAGCTTCTAAGGGAAAATAAATCTACTTTAGCTTCTGCATCTGTAACCACCAATGGTTATCTCCACTGCGCAGTGCTGCTTGAAGATGCACTACATGCAAACAGATGCCTTTGATTAATCAGATGAAGATAGTAGAGCAGTGGCTAGTTGCCAAACTCTGTGGAGATGTGTTAAAACGGTTCCCATTTAAATCGTTGACTGAACATAACATTGACTCGCATAACAGTGAGGTGACAACAGTGAATGTTTAAAACAGTGAACTCTCGGAATGGCAAATTTCACCTCCGGGAAACTAACCACTTGGCCACCCCTACACAAATTAACCCACAGAAGTGGAGGGCTTTACACTCAACACCCCCCATGTGGGGGCTGCACCCCCACAGCACTCCTACCTAAATACCAACTCTGACATCACACTACAGTGAAGAAAAGGGCAAAGGTCACCATGGTGGGCAAGTGATTAGTTTCCCCGGAGGTAAAATTCGTTGTTCCAAGAGTTTGCTGTTTTAAACTTTCACTGCTGTAGTCTCTCTGTTATGCGAGTCGACATTATGTTCAGTCAACAATTTAAATGGGAACCGTTAAAACAGATGTAAACCTCCGCAAATGCAGGGCTTATGTAACAACTGTAAGAACCCTTTTTTAAAGCACATTAAGCAATTTTCAAACAAGCTGGCCAATGGAAATGCTCAATACTGAGCCTTATTCCAACAATCTCCAACTCAGATGGGTCCTTTTCTACAGTCTTCTGCCACAAGGGTGCAGGGAGCCCTCATAATGTAAGATGGCTGGTTTTAGTTCTCAGATAATACACGAGTACTAGAAATACAAAGTGCAGGAAAATCAGCCTCAAACAGCAAACAGTTGAAACAGTGAAACAGCAAAACAGTTTAAATGGCTAAAACAGTTAAAAGTAGGTGGCAATTCAGTAATACATAGTTTAAAAGTGCAGCACAGGGAATAAAAATACTTATTTTTCTGTAGATTTGTTCTTCTCTACTCTGCAACAACTGATCAGACAGTTTTATCCACATGTCTACCACACTCTCCTTGAAGTTAACACAAACAGTGTTACTCTAGCAACTGACATAATGTCAACTCGCATAACAGCAAAACGACAACAACGAAAGTTTAAAACAGCAAACTACTGGTACAGAATGAAATCCATTGTCTGTGCAATTCCTTTTGGTGCCATACATTTATAATATTAAACACATTAACCATGTAATCAGCAGGCAATGCTCATGCACTACAAACCTGTTGTAATCATCAGTGATGTTTAGCGTAACTTTTAAAATGTGTCACAGTATACAGTCATGGTCCTCCTGTAAGGTATCTTGGAATACTGACATAAATGCAATTGATATTACAAAACATGATGTTTGCTGCTTATCAATAATTATGTTTTATTTCCTGACTGTGTATTAGATGCATATGTGGCAAATGAAAAAGGATGATCACAGAAGCGTTAAGGTACAGTCAATCTTCTTTGTTAGTAACATCAAAATGTGATGACAATGCAGGAGTTTATTTTTCAGTGTCACCCTGGTCACATTTCAAAATGCTACGACAAATAAGTAATGAGGTCCACTGTAAATGAATTCATCCACCTAGATGGTCCAGTGATAAACAACACTAGAAATGAGTCAATGTTATTTAACCCGTAAGGTGTATCAGCACTCTTTCCACTCTTCTTTACTGTGTGTGTGTGGGTACATATATGTATATATATATATATATATATATATATATATATATATGTTGTGTCTTTTGGCTTTTCCTGGTTAGGGGTCGCCACAGCGGAACTCCGGTCCGCTAATGATTGGAAGTAGATTTTTACGTGCCGAGTTGCCAGCCCTGACGCACAACCTTCAATGAAGGTATGCCCATTCACGCATGTCTCCACACAGAAGAAGCTCTAGCTGAGAATCGAACAGGACAACGTCTTACTGTGAGGCGACAACGCTACCTTAGCACCACCACCGCATATATATATACACACACACACACACATATATATATATATATATATATATATATATATATATATATATATATATATATATATATATATATATATATATATATATAGGGAGAGAGAGAGAGATTCATGACCTAACTGTACTTCTCTGTAATGAGTACCACATAATAGGAAGCTTCTTATTATACTATAATGTAAATAAAGTGATGTAAGTAATATACTACTGACCAGTGGGAATATTAGTTATTTATGCATTAAATTTACACAAAATGATATTTCTACATAGCACATGCACAAATAGCATTTGCTTAAATATAAGTTCTGTGCTTAAGGTTGCGTCCCTACATGTCGTATTAACACTATGTGCTTTGGATGTGGAAATGACTAAGATGAACAAGCAGATTTGTCAATCCATCATGTACTGTGTGTTCAATGTGCGACAAGTTACCATTTGAACATTCTGTTGGATTCCAGAAAGATCCAGGATATACTGAAATGTGTGTACATATCCCCTACGTTACTATTTGAGATATAATTTATAATGTTTGAACTGTACATACTGCATTTGTAAAAAGAGACCTTTTTTGACTTTGACATTTTAAGGATTGGCATGCCTAGCTTAATAGAGATGAGAAGAGTATCAGTTTTGTCAGTATTACGGTACCAGTGCTTAGTATTCTGATGAGTGGTGTTTTCAAAGTGCAAAGTTTTCATTCTTTGGATATCTGGATGCTGCTGATATTGTGATTTGTAAACTGTATAGACCACCTTGCATTATGCTACTGAGCAGGTACAGTTATGTGGTCAATTCTTCAGGTGATGGTGTAGTTAGCAGGGGAAAGTGTTTGAAAGAAAAAAGAATTCATTAGGAGACAAAAAGTGAAACTCAGCCTAAGTCAATGCAAATGGTAGCTATAATGGTGACCATCAAGTCTCATTGAGCACATACTTTTTATAAAGGAAGAAGAGTGGAACACCTGTTGGAGAAAAGAGTTTGAGGAAGTCTAATTACTCCAAAATCATTTTTTCCATTGTCTGTTAAAACAGTATTTCAGAATGCTCAGCCTCATGGGGAAAAAGGGATTAAAGCCCAAACTATGACTCAGACAGCCAGTGTTTGACTGGCAGCATGAGTGCTGAAGGGACCGAGTGGGGAAGGTGACAGCAAGCAGCCAGCACTGGCTTGCTCATCGTGGGGGGTACAGTGAAGGAAGGCAACAGCAGCTTGTTGTATTGGCAACATCTAGAGGACGTCTGATGCATTGTTTACAGCATGAGCCTAGTGATGGTGATGGCTATAACCCCCACACCCCCATAACTATATATACTAACTCCAGGATCACACTACAGTGGGGAAAAGGGCATATACCTTTTACTTGTCTTACAGTACTCTACACACTGCCAGTACTTCACTTCAGTGAAATGAGTTTTCAGTAATTTGAGCTTTCAGCGATTTGGTCAGGGTGAATTCAAATTCAGTGAAATGAGCTTTCAATGAAACAAAGTAGACCCATATATATATATATATATATATATATATATATATATATATATATACACATATATGGTTACAGATGCTTTCCTTGACATCTGTCAGATGGTTGACAGGTGTACCACATCACTCAGTTCTCAGGTTTGGGAATATTCCATTTCCACAATTTTCTTGGAGTTAATACATATAATTAGCAGGGTGGGGGTGGGGTCTTGTCCCTTACAAAAAAAAAAGTTTATATATATATATATATATATATATATATCTATATATATATATATATTACAAACGAAAAAAACACCTAAATATTAAATAAATAAGTGAAAGTCCAAAAACCAAGCGTCAGCAGAAAAGCAGGTAAATCAATGAAGCTGTACAGTTAAAAAAGCATATATTTATTGGAACAACAGATAGTAAGGTAAGCACTTTCACAAATAAAATTGCTTCCTCAGACAATACAAATACATCACTTCCTTTTAAACATTATAAAATTCAAACCAACCAATAAAATCATATTACATCATTTAAAGACATATAAATCTATATGAAATGAATCAACTACATATTCAAATATATACTGACATAATACTACTAAAGTATACAGGGTCAAAAAATAATAAAAATAGATAAAAATAAAAATAAAGATAAAAATATTGTTGTAATAATTCTCAACACATCTAACGTTTCCTCAAGCTCCTGCCCCTCAGTATTGCCGTGATGGCTATGTGATCATTCAGTCCTTTCCCTAAATGTGCTTTCAACTTAATAATCCATCTCATCTTCTTATTTTCGGTTCTATTAGAGATGTCACCTAACCTATCACCTTCTGGGACTAGTTCCAATACATTATATTTAAACTGATGTACTTCACCCATTGTCAAAGTATGTTTCACTATAGCACTATAGGAATGCCCCCTCTTGTAACAATAAAGATGATCTCAGATGCGTTCACGTAATCTCCTGTTGGCTTTTCCAACATAGAATGATAGACAGCATATACATCTAGCCAAGTATACAAGATTCCTGCTGTTACAATCAGCTCCTGTTCGAAAGATAAAGGTCTTCCCTGTATCTGGATGCTGAAACTCATTACCCTCAAAAATGTGTTCACAGAAATTACAGTGTCCACATGTACTCTGTATTGTTGGCATATTGGGACCTTGATTCAAAGTATGATAGCATAACCTACGTTTAAGATTCCTCATGTTCTTATACTGTACACGTGGCTGTTTGCCCACTACTCGAGCAATCTGGGCATCAGTCTGAAGTATTTGCCAGTTCTTTCTTAAGATATTCATTATTGTCCCATTATCTCTTGTGTAGGCAAAAATAGATGGAACTTGATTATTCATCATAGTACAGGCTTTTTCATACCTATTGGGTTTTGAGAAGTATGGTCTAGCTCTAGTAGTCCGCATGGCTGTTACATCCATGCCTATCTTATGAATCTTGTCTATACCATACCCTCTCCTGGTGAAGTCATTCTTAATCCTATCAATCTCTAAGTGCCAGTTGTCATCCCTATCAGTTAGCTTGGAGCAGCGCATTGCCTGCCCCTTTATGATATTATCAAATATATGGCTGGGATGCATACTGGTCCTATGTAAGTAAGAGGGCTGATAGCACTCTTTGGTATATCTATCAGTATGTATGCACCCATCATCACCAATACAAATAGATATATCCAAAAATTAAATTTTATGAGGTGAATATTTCCCAGTAAATCTCAAAAATTCATTGCTGGAATTCATATCATTAACAAAATCTCTTAGCTCAACTTCATCTCATGCCCATATAAAATATAAATCATCGATAAAACGTCTATAAAAAACAAGATGTTTCATCGCTAAAGGGTGGAAGAACAAATGTTGAGTCTCCCATGACCATAATAATATGTTTAAAAGGAAGTGATGTATTTGTATTTGTGAGGTCTGAGGAAGCAATTTTATTTGTGAAAGCGCTTACCTTACTATCTGTTGTTCCAATAAATGTATGCTTTTTTAACTGGACAACTTCATTGATTTACCTGCTTTTCTGCTGACGCTTGGTTTTTGGACTTTCATATATATATATATATATATATATATGTATGTATATATATATATATATATATATATATATATATATATATATATATATATATATATATATGGGAGCCCTTCATTTGTTCGAACTTTCAAATGTTCGAAACTCATATGGCCGACACCATATGAGTGAACACTTGAAAGGCCGACAAATGATAGCAGAGATCCTACTACAGTGCGGGACTAGGAGATTCCCCTTTCCTGCATTGTAGTGCAATCTCAGAGTGAGAATATTTAAGTAGCAGGGGTGTGGGGGGTGCAGGGGGAGCTTGCCCCCCTGCATAACACAGTTTTACTGTGTTTACAGGAAGGTAAATGGTGCTATTTCAGGATGTCGGTCTTTCGGAATGTCGATCATATCGTGTCGGCCATATGAAAGTCAGCATTGTGAATGGTCGACACTCTGAAGTAGTCCCATATATATATATATATATATATATATATATATATTGTTTTTAATGTGCTAAGGTAGTTTTTCTGCGCATGAGTTCATTATCACTGATGTTGATGGAAGCAGCTATAATCATATGTATATGTATATATGCAATGTATACATACACATACATATATATATATATATATATATATATATATATATATATATATATCTATATCTATACATATACATATATATATATATATATATATATATATATATATATATATATATATATATATATATATATATATGCATATATACATATATATATATATATATGCATATATACATATATATTTACATATGCTCCTCACTACCTACAAACCACACCTGTCAGAAAGAATCTCTCTATTCCAGCTATGTAACCCACTCCTCGAACTCTATCCACTTATCTATTAAACATACTAGCAACCTTTCCAGTTTCAAGACAATCTAAAAAATATCTATCTGCAACTGTATGTGCACAACACAACCCTCAAACAGATGTATGGCCACCTGCTCACTGTAACTATGCGTTTCTCACTCTAAATTCACTTCCTATACTCTGGAACAAGCTACCCATCTATGTCAAGCAAAGTTCTTCATTAGCACTCTTCAAGAAAAATCTTGATGAGTGGATGGGAAATAGGAAATACACCCCGGGGATCACTTCTGTGTCTCTGCTGTACAGTGGCACAGGAAAATAACTTTCTTGGGTGGCGTAAGCTATAGTACCTTGCTGGCTAGGCTTACGTAGGCCCTTGGGCCGATAGCCTAGTACCTACCTATGAACCTATGGACACCTCCATATCACAGGAGGTAGTAACAGCCTAACAACAAAAGAATCTCTCACTTTAATGATACCATGCAACTAATGTACGTATGCTCTTATACCTATTCAGTCAACACGTACTACTATTTATTTTCCTCACTTGTGTCCGTTCATAAAATTCTCATCTTTCTAATAATAATCAGCTCTCTCTCCATGTCCTTAATTCTCCCTCCTGCTCATTACTCCTCCTCATCTCATTCTATTTCTCTGTCTATTTTGGCAGCAGAATACTCTATTAATTTCTCACCTCCATACATTATTAAATATAATCAGTGTTTTGAATGACTATGTATTAGTATACTTGACAGAGGCTATCTACTTCTGTAGTGTGTCTTGCTACTTGCAATATATATTGTACTCTTGATTGCAGTTCTTCTTAGTAATATTTCTGTAAATGTATTTCAATTTGTTTGTCTTTTTATCTGTTGTGGGGATTTCCTCCCCTTGTGTATAATTACTTAGCAGATACTGTAAAATGTTTTTATGTGTGTTTTTCTGGAGCCTTTCTCCCCATTTCACTGCAAAATATTTAATCAGTTGTGGGACTTTTCTCCCCTTGTATATAATTACTTATCAAGTACTGTTTAAATGATTTTGAATCTGCTGTTTAGCTTTTTTCCCCCAGGCCACCAATGAAAATGGGCCATTGGCTCTATCAAACATTCCTAGCTATCAAAGGACAAACAAGCAAACAAACAAATAAATACATAATTATACACAAACAGACACACACACACTCACTTCCCCATCACAGGCTAGAATTTTCACAAGACTGAATCTTAAAAGATTGAGCAAGGAACATCAAAATCCCTTAAGATGGGCTTGCCCCCTTGCAAAAAAAGCAATTGTTGTATTTTGCTTTTTTTTTCCCGAGCGTCCCAGATTTCAGTGTTCCCAACTCAATCATATAAAGTTCAAGCTTGTGATGTGTGTGTGTGTGTGTGTGTGTGTGTGTGTGTGTGTGTGTGTGTGTGTGTGTGTGTGTGTGTGTGTGTGCGTGTGTATGTATATGTGTGTGTGTGTGTGTGTGTGTGTGTGTGTCTATATATATATATATATATATATATATATATATATATATATATATATATATATATATATATATATCTTTATATATATACAGACAGACATATGGGTCAAAAGTATGAAAGCTCACAAGAGTGAACTTCAAAATTCTGTATACTGGGAACATTGAACACCCAGAAGGTCAAAAAACAAATACCTTGATCATGTTGGTTCATAGTATAATGGGGATTGGAGTTTTGCTCCTTTCTCCACTATAGTACGATCTTGGAGTCTGTATATATAATTAGCAGGGGGAGGGCTTGCCCTCCTGCAAAATGTAAATACCATACCTTACTTTCCCAGATAATCAGCCCTAATATTTTCTCACACATGTTTATTTGTTTCTGCCTAGCTGGAAGAACATGCACGTCAGCATTCAACCCCTACAGCACGCATATACAGTGCAGTCAGAGTTGAAGGGCCTCCAGCCTCTGAAAGGTGCCCACATGCACCTCCTAAAGCCAAACTCTCTCAGTGAGGGATGCAGAAAACAGAAAAACACACAGAACATATGAAGAAAGGGTTAGAGAGAATAAAAGGAAGAACTGCCACAGAGTATTTGATTTCTTATTCCGCAGTCTGCTTTTCATCTACCACATTCATTCCCAAACCCAGGCTGCTGCTTTTGTAAGTAGAATTTCACGCACTGGACGAATAAGTCAGCCTTCCTCCAAAAATATTTTAAAACAGATGAGTGCATACATGCACATAATCTTGGCTTCAGCAAAGACTGCCAGTTTGCTATGTGATATAATCCCTAAGGACACAGCAGGAACACAGTTCATTCCTTCCCAATAGCTTGAAATTCAGGAAGCGGTTTCCCTGTTCGGTACGCTGGAGAATGGTGTGTTGTATCTTCCCACTTCTCTGCTGTTTTATTTTTCAGTGTGAACTGTTAAAGGCATAGTGTATGTGATATTTCTTCATATTCTCAGGAGGACTACAGGATTGATTGGGCCTGGACTTGAGCAAGACAGGTAATTGAAACATGATAAAATAAGGGCAAACTTTGCCGTGCTGCATGGGAATAAGCTTTTGCTACAGGCAAGCACTCTAACCCTTACCTGTCACTCACTGCAAATAGTTGGGCAAGGCAGTTTCCCAATATTTAGAAAGTAGATCTTCCTTGGGGATTTGTGCTGGCATGCTATTTATTAAGGTGTATAGCTGAATGGATAGAGGAGAGAGCTAAAAGCCCGGAAATCCTCTCTCACATATCCATGCTTAGCCTACTGTCTTATTTAGCCCTTAGCTGAGTCACTTGGCTGCTTCCTGCTGCAGATGCGCACAGCTACATTTACTAGTTAAAGGTGCTTCTTTTACCTGTATATAAGCTAAAATTTTCAATTAATTTTATTTTTAGAACTTATTTTTGGAGGCTTATAAGCTAATTTGTATAAAATATTACATTTAGATGAAATAGGAAATTAACATTTAATAAAGTGTTGACAAAATCTTGTGGTATTCATTGATGAAGCTGTGTAAAAACATTTTGCAGAAATCATTTTACTTAATCATTAATTTTACTTAATCATTTATAGAACCCCACCTGGCTTCCTTCCATTTCACTTTATTTAATTCTGCAAAAGTACTTTGTACAGTAAATTATTTCTAGTCATTTCATTTCAAACGCATACTTTAAATTATAAGCTGAATTCATTTTGGAATGATTATAAATGATAGCATAGCAGATCCTTTCATGATTGTTTTTCTCTGTGCCTGATTATGTAGGCATTACAGATACTTTTTTCTATTTATTTATGTATTTATGTATGTATATACTTATGTTACATGAAGAAAATACATGGATAACAGTCTGAGCTGGAACAATATCTTGACACTATACACCAGGCTGTAAAAGGAGTGAAAGATTCTATAGCCCAAATGTATGCTATGCTCCTCCCTTAAGTTACCTATCCTATGTGAATCTGTATGTATTAATTATATTTAATGCATAGCATGTATTTTCCCTTTATATCATTTCCTGCAGCTTAACTCATTATTCACTATTTTTGAAGTTTACTGCAAAACAACTGCATAACAAAACATTTAGACTACCATTACCCACTGTATGCAAAACATATTTATTCTGCCTTCCAGGTGAATCACTGCATTTGTGTATGTTTTATACATACATACATACAAACATGCATGTGTGTGTGTAATAAATATAAATATATATGTAATATATATATATATATATATATATATATATATATAGATAGATAAATAGAGATAGCGATGTATATATACATACACACATATTTCTATATACATATATATATATATATATATATATATATATATATATATATATATATATATATATATATGTTGAATTATTGGCACATAAATGCATGAAAACTAAAGTCACCAATGCTAGCATTCTGAAATTCAACATATCAAAAAACTCAAAAACATTTAAACTAAAACCGATTGCAAGGGGAAACATACAGTTTCCTTTTACAGCCGGAACCCTCAAATCCCATCACACATTCAGATCAAATGTCTGCTTAGTGGAGGTATTACAGAAAGGATTTTTGAAAGGCAAAGTGCAGGGTTTGGGTTAGGGCCAGGGTCAGCAGGTATTAGTAAGGTGGAGGAGGGGTAGCCATAACAACCTTACCTATCCCTGCTAATGCTAATCCTGCCCTTTCCCCTAACCCTGCACCCTATCTTTCAAAACCCTTTTCATAACACTGCCATTACTCTAGACAGCTTAGACACACACATACTCAAATACACATTTACATGTGCAAACACATACCAACACACGTACACACTACACTACAACTAAGTTTGAATAAGCCACTTATGGACTGTAATCTATAATTTACATAATTCATAAACTGACCCACCACCCTAAAACATGCTGTTGCAATAGCATAACAAATTGAAATGGTAGAATCATCCAGCAACTTTGAAAAAGATAATAAATCTATAAGGCAAATATTAGAAGAACTAGCTAAAAGGATTCAAGCTTCAGACTTAGACATTGCTCATATTTCATTTACATCAACTTAACCACATGCAATCATTTCTGTCAGTGCAATAACAGGAGACAGTAACAACAAACAGAGAGAAAATTCAGCAATTAGAGGTGAGTGCTCTTCAGTACAATAATACTAACCACATCACTGGCACTAGAATAGATGATCTTTAAAATGGCATCAGGAAAAACACCTTACATTTACTGGGATTACCAGAAAATGTGGAAGGTAGCAACCCTAGACCTTTCATTACTTATGAGCTCTCTAAACTGATTAGAGGAGATTTCAAACCTATCATAGGCAGGGCACACAGTCACACCTCACACACACAACTGTAAACAGCCAAGGCAATTTATTCTTAAATGTCTCAACTATAATGATAAAGAAAATATTCTGAATAAGAGCACAGAGTGTGAGTGTTAGTACAAAGGCTAAAAATAGCTGGATCACAGGTCCAATTAGTCCCAGACTACAGTATGGCTCTCTTTCTTAAATGAAAGGCCTTAGCCCTCTACCTACTTCTTTTTAGTAAAAAGGGCTATACAGTTCAATGAAATTGCCTGCAATACTGATAGCATCTAAAAGCAGCCACAGTTATAGCTTTACTATGTTGTGTCTTTTGGCTTTTCCCAGTTAGGGGTCGCCACAGCGGAGCTCTGGCCAGCTAATGATTGGTAGTTGATTTTTATGTGCCGAATTACCAGCCCTGACGCACAACCTTCAACGAAGGTACGCCCATTCACGCATGTCTCCACGCAGACGCTCTAGCTGAGAATCGAACCGGACAGCGTCTTACTGTGAGGTGACAACGCTACCGCAGCACCATCTAGTGAAGTAAAAAAAAAAAAAAACTTGCTGCCAGGCCAGACTTCAGAAATAAGTTATTCTCTGGAGTGATTCTACAGGGGAAAAGATGGATCTTACCCACCCAGGCAAAAAAAGTCAGAAAGACTCCATCCATCCATCCGTCCATCCTCAACCCCTTTTTCCCATTTTGCACATGGAGTCGAGATGTCACTTCAACAGTGATAATCATTTCGAGCCAAGGTTTACACCGCCGGGTGGTTAGCCCTGAGAAAGACTCCATCCCCTGTAAAAGAATGAGTGCAAAAGAAAACTATAGAAAGCAAGACCAAAGAGAGAATGCAGCTACGACTGAACTTCAGCTAAAATCATCTTGTAGATCAATGTGTGTGTATATACCTTTAAGAAGCTATCCAAAAGCTTGCACAAGTGTATAAATACTGAGCATGTGTGAGCCTGACTGCCATTTTGTAGTAAGCTGTTGAGATATAAGCATGTATGTATGTAAGGTCTGTCTGTTAACCAGTTTGTTTGTGTTTTATGATGCTGCTATCCAACCTGATGTATTAAAGCATCTAAACGAAATACCCCGCCTGCTTTTCATCTATGTTAGAGAGAGACGAGCAACATGGTGTCAGAAGTGACATATCTAAAGGACGTAGTATTAGAGGCGGCATGGCTAAAATGACTTAAGGCACTTGCTTGGAACTGGTGGAATATAAAGAAGTGAATCATCCCTAAAATGTACATACTTCGCAAAACATGCCAGAGATGAATTTCAGATATTAAAACTTGCTCAGCACTATTTCTTATTCACAAAATATGAAACAAGGCATACAGAACATTCTAAATGATATTTGCATAAAACTATGGAAAATGTTTGAAATAAAGTCCGAATTGCATAAAACGAATAAGGGGAAACGACTGCATTTTCACAAAGCATGTATTTTTCGTATTACGCAGTTATTCGAGTTATCAGAAGAGTATAAAGTGTTTGCATGTTTGTGCAGTGTTACAGTAAAGTTATTTCACAGAATATAGCCATTACAGTGCATATTTCACAGAGTACAGTATTTTGAAAAGTTTATTGTGTATTTGAATGCTATTACAAGCTCACAGAACAGTTTGTTCATACATAATTACAAGGGGCATATTTTCAGTGTGTTTGTACATACTTTGTGGGGATCGCAGATGGATTTTGAAAACCTAGTGCACTTGTATTTGACAGTAATAATGCTGAGAACTGGAGAGCAAGAGTAAGACATTTTCATACAGGCTGCAGTTTGTGATAAAGATGACCATACAAAGGCATTTATTCTACTCAATTTAGCTGGGTCAGAAGCCATAGAAAGGGAATGTTCATTTGTGTATGCACCTGCTATCTATACAGGAGAGGGGGAAACTGTCATATTGGTGTACAGGCTGAGTCAAGGGACGACCATAAGTGCTTAAAATGTAAAGTTAGAGAAATGTGTAACCTCCAGACAAATGTTACAATGGAAAGGCACTTATTTTACACAAGGGATCAAAAGCTTGGTGAAACCTTTGCAGCATATATAACCAACTCAAGAAATAAAACTAAAACATGCAAATTTGGTGATTTAAGCGATGAGATGATAAAAGACAGACTTATGTGTGGTATTAAAGATGATGCTATGAGAAAGATTTTGCTTCATGGCAGTGATTTAACTATGAATAAGGCCACTGAGATTTGTCAGATATATGAGCTTACAGAAAAGCACACAAATATGCTTACAAATGTGAACAGCTCTAAAGGGCACAGTGATAAAGTTCATGTTGATAATATGCAGCATGTAGTCAAAAGAAACAGGCCCAAGCACATGGCAGCAACTGTAGCCCCTGCAGCACTCATTGGTAAACCTCAGAACTTTCCAGCAAATTCCAGAGTTTGCATAGTCTCAGTGAAGCATAAGAGTGAGTCAGCAAACTCAACGCATGGGCCACAACCTAGTTTCATTGTCACCTGACATAACTGTAGTGGAAATCATGAATCTAAAAAGGAAAAATGTTTAGCTTTTGGTCAGCAATGCCACAAATGCAATAAATGGAAAAAAGGCCCACATTCTTTTATTAAAAGGGAACATTTTAAGAAACAAGTTGATCAGTTAGAGAGCTGCATCCCTACTCTTTATGTTGATGGTGTGCCAGTGCTTCATGAAACGGTTAATGCTGTAGATTTAAGGGCAAAGAATGAAGTAGTTTGTACTGTTCTGATCAATGGCAAACACACAGAGCTCAAAGTTGATACAGGTTCCAGGTGCAATGTTATGTCAGCAGAAACATTTGCTAGAGTGTGTCATGGTGAAAGGCATGGTTTGGCAAGGTGTGCAAAGCTTGTTGCTGATGGAAGTGAAGAAATTCAAACAGAAGGCTCAGTAGTGCTTTCATGTTACTCTGCTGGAAGAAGCTATGACTTGTTATTTTATGTGGTCAAGAGGCAAGTCTAGTCATTATTAGGGCTCAGAGAAAGTTTGAAAATGGGACTGCTTTCATTTATTAAGGAAGTCCATCATGTTAGCTTGAAAGAACACTACTGTAATTTCATCCAACACATTTTTTTCTACCTATGCTGATCTTTTAGAAGACATGAAACTTCCAGATGTATACTCCATGAAGTTAGACCCAGATGTCAGTCCAGTTATCAGGCCAGCACGTAAAGTTCCAATAGCCATGCAGGACAGAGTCAAAGCCGATCTAGATAAAATGGTGCGACAAGGTGTGATTTGTCCAGTTGAAACTCCAAATGAATAGGTATTTTCCATGGTGGTAGCTCATAAGAAAAGCTCAGATGACATCAGAATATGTATTGATCCACAAGATTTGAACAAAGTGCTAAAAAGACCCCATCATCCAATGCATACAATCAAAGAAGTTGCACCCCTTATGGCAAATGCCACTGTTTTTTCTGTCTTAGATGCAGAGAGTTAATTTTGGCAAATTCAACTTGAAAAGAAATCATCATTGCTCACTACTTTCAGTACTCTGTTTGGCAGCTACAGATTTTTGAGAATGCCATTTGGGATAAATTCTGCAACTGAAGTCTTTCAGCATGCAATGCAGCAAATTTTTTCAAGGAATCCTTGTGCTACTATAGTAGACGACATACTGGTAGGAGGTCATGATGATGCTGAACATGACAAAAACCTAAGAGAAGTTCTGGAAAGGGCATGCCAACTGAATCTTAAGCTCAATCCACACAAATTCAAATTTAGGCTACGAGAAGTTACTTATGTTGGTCATTTATTTACTAGTACAGGCCTACGACCAGACCCTTCAAAGCAAACAGCCATTCTCGAGGTGCCAGCCCCAGACAATGTTCAAGCCCTGCAATGTTTTCTCAGTATAGTCAACTACCTAGGCAAGTTCATTCCAGACTTGAGAGCCAACTTTCAGCACTGCTTAGAGAGCTGACACGTAAAGATGTATCCTGGTCTTGGTTAGAGCAACACCAAATAGCATTTGATGTCCTGAAACACAGAATTGCTAGTCCACCAACTCTCAGGTATTATGATGTTCACAAACCAGTTACACTTTCCTGTGATACTTGGTCTTGGTGCAGTCATTCTATAACAGGATCAACCTGTTGTCTATGCATCAAGAACTCTTACCAAAACTGAAATGCAGCATGCCCAGATCAAGAAAGAGCTTTAGTAATTGTGTTTGCATGTTCGAAGTTCCATGATTATGTTTATGGTAGACCTATTCAGATCAAAACAGACCACCAACCTCTGTCTTGAGAAAAGTTACGCATTCAGCTCCAGCCCAACTACAACAAATGATGCTGAGATTTCAAAAGTATAATTTCAATCTTGTCTACAAGAAAGGCAAACTTATTTATCTTGCTGATGCATTATCCAGATCACCCAGAAACACCACAGAACCGCATGAGAATGAGAACCTTGATTTTGAATTCACGGAAGTAAGAAATTTTTCTTCCACATGTCTTGATGAGTTGAGAGATCACACAGCCTCTGATCCAGTTTTACAAAGGCTTAACCTCTTTATCAATCAAGGATGGCCGTCAAAGCAACCTAGTTTACCTCAAGAAGTGCAACCTTATTTTCCATACAGAGATGAGATTTTGTTTGACAAAGGTATCACTATGAAGTCCTTGCAACAAGAGTATATTACTTTCTTGCATCGTGGTCACCCAGGAGCCGAATAAACCAAAAGAAGGGTGAGAGGGCTAGTATTTTGGCCTTCTACATCACAAGGCATTGAGAGATCACTTTTATCTTGTTCCATGTGTAATAGTACTAAGCCACATCAACAGAAGGAACCACTTCACCTAAACCAGATTTCTGAACTACTTTGGTTGGCAGTAGCCACAGACATTTTCAAGTGGAATGGTCAACGTTCTTTGGTGTTAGCAGACTCTTACTCCATTTGGTTCGAGATTGACCTACTTCCTAACCTAGCATCCAGTACTGTCATTATTTTGCAGTACATGGTAGTCCGCACAAAGTTATTTCTGACAATGGCACACAATTTACAAACCAGCAGTTCAAAAGATTTTCTGAAGAATGGGACTTTACTCATGTAAAGATTGGCCCTGCATACCCGCAGTCAAATGGTTTAGCAGAATATGCAGTTCAAAGTGCAAAACAGTTACTAGAGAAGTCAAAACAAGATAATAGTGATGTTTTCCTGAATCTCTTGAATCTTAAAAATGTTCCTTGTGATAAACATCTTGGTTCACCTGCTGAGAGACTTCTGTTGAGACAAACCAGAACCACATTACCAATCAGTAGTCAATTGCTGGTTCCATGGGTCAAGAACAACAGGTCAGTGAAATCCAATCTGTTGAAGAAATCCCTAACCCAGAAGTCCTACTATGATAAAACCAGCAAACCACTCAATCCATTATGAGAAGGAGAAGTGTAAGGATACAAACTTCCAAAGGTTATGATTGGATTGGTGTGAAGAATATTTGCCCAGAGCTGAGATTATACATTGTGGAATCACAAGGAGAAGTCTTTAGGCAGAATCGGAAGCATTTAATACTGGTGTCCGAGTCTATACCACAGCACATAGCTGTGAGAATGACTCTTTATCTCAGAGTGAGTTGTCCGGTGTTCCAGTTCCAGAGGACATTCCTGTTCCTGTGAAGAATCTATAAGTTCCTGAGAAGAGTTGCTCACCGAAGACTGTCCCTGTTGCTAAATCTGGTCCAGACTGCTATGTTACGAGATATGGTCACACCTCTAAACCCTGTAACAGATACAAAGCACTTTGGATGTGAACATTGTATTTTTTTTTCTAATGTCTATAATAATGCAGGTCTAACTCTAATATAGTTTTTACAAACGGCAATCTTTTTAAGAGGGAGGATGTAGATCAACGTGTGTGCATATAACTTTAAGAAGCTATCCAAGGACTTGCACAAGTGTATAAATACTGAGCACGTGCAAGCCTAACTGCCATTTTGTAGTAAGCTGTTGAGATGTAAGCATGTATGTATGTAAGGTCTGTCTGTTAACCAGTTTGTTTGTATTTTATGATGCTGGTATCCATCCTGATGTATTTCTATGTATTAAAGCATCTAAACAAAATACACCACCTGCTTGTCATCTATGTTAAAGAGAGAAGAGTGACACATCTCATCAGCAAATAAATGTGCCCTGCTTGCCAAACAGGATGGAGACATGTTTAATACCCATGAGGAGATGGATATGTTTGGCCCAGCCATAAAAATGTCAGAAGTGGAACTGATCAAAGCAACATGGGGTGACAGGATTAAATCCGTATCACATTCCACAGATAAAGATGACAGTTACATTAGGAGACTGAGACTGCATTAAAGTATACCATTTCAGAATCCCACTCTTATTAAGTTGTTAGCTTCAAGCTAGATATACACGACTGTGAGGAAGGCCCTGTGCCTCCAACAACTCCAATGCAATCATTTTTTTCCTGTTCTTCTCTACAGATGAGATTGACAAATTCATGACATATGTTCTGGTTGTGATAAAGTACAAGAGCAATCTAGTTTATTTTATGTTGACATACACACTGCATACAATACAAATAAGGCTCAGCATGACAGACAGCAATGCATGCAGTGGTATTTTCCTCACTAATTCATCTTTTTAGTGTTGGGTTCTTTCATACATGTCTAGAAAGGATACATTGATAGTATATGTGGAGACATTTCTTGTTCTAGTTTTGTTTATTGTTTTACTTTTTTACTGGGCACAAGGAGTTACTTCACAAAAACTGATAGCACAATGACACTAGAATGAAATAAAGAAATGTACATTAGCACCATACATAATGACCAAAACAAATTGGTCACAAACCCCATGATGATTAATGACATTTTTGCATCACATTATTTTAAACAAAATAATAGAAATATCAAATATTAGGTGACAAGGCAATTAATTTATTAACAGATTAAAATTAATAAAAAAACTCTCAGAAATTGACATCAGCATTCTGGCTCAACTGATTATTACAACTGAGACATCTAAAGCAATTACAGCTTTGGCATCTGGGAAAGTTCCTGGCTTAAATGGTCTAATGCCTGATTTATAAACAATATAAACATCTGCATATACATCTCAAACACTTTTTTCATGAATGTGAGGCAAATCAAAGATTCTCACAAGATTTATTAGCAGACAAAGTGCCAGTGTTCCCTAAATCCAAAAGGGAAAGCCCATGCCTCATAACTGTGGACCCATTTCTTTCCTGCAATTGGAGATCAAGACGTTTGCCAAGATTTTGGCAAACAGACAAAATGATATTTTGCCTAACCTAGTAGCTACAAGCCACAAGGTTTCATTAGGTAGAGAACAGGCAGCCTGGACATAGACTGAATTCATACTCAGTGTTGGCAAAAAGACAAAAATGTGGCAGCAATATTAATTGACTTCATGAAAGCATTTGAGTCTGTTGAGTGGTAACTTATTTGGTCACTCCTCCAGTTTCTACAATTTCCTCAGTCCTTCATAGATAAATGCAAACTTTAATATTCACCAGTGGTATACTTTTCAACCCCCCCCCCAAATTCTCAGAGGTTAGAATCAGGGATGCCCACTCTAACCCCTTTTATTTATCTTAGTGACCAAGGTTTATATCTAGTACTTATCTAAAATCCTGGACCCCTTACGAATAAACCTTAAGTCTGCTAGAAGTCCAATATCTTTATTGTACACAGATGACTGCGTAGTTTGGGTTGACAATCCCATAACTAACTTTGACAAAATCATAGTCTGCTTCAAAAACCTGGAGTCTTTCATGGGCCTGAAGAAAAATTTACAAAAAACACTAGTATTTCCACTCTCAGGAAAAACACAAGACAATATAAAAATTATTCACAATAAAAAGGAATTGCAGGCAGTGTCTGCTTGCACATACCTAGGTATTAAAATTACCACAAACCCATCCCAGTTAGTAGATTTAAATGGTGAATTTCTGATCAAAACACTGAAAAAGATTATGTATTGCAAACATCTTTCAAGCCCTTCCTCATGAAGATCCAAATCATAAAGATGCTTATCCTTCCTAAAGTCCTCTTCCTAACCAGATATATCCCACACTGGTATATATCTCGATATCATAAAAAATAAAAACTCTGACAGCTAATTTTATTTGGGACAAAACTCACCCCACAATTAGTAGACAAAAACTGAATGCCTCAAAATAATGGGGAGTACTAGTGCTACCTAACTTAAAAAACATGGGTCAGTGGCTGAAAGTCAGTTTATTAGTTCTAGACTTCAACCTAGATGATGCTCACAGAACTAGACGTTAATAGTAAATGGGACCTAAGTAAACCCACCCAAAATGCAAGCAAGATATGGGGGGTTCCTATCAGCATCTTGAACGCTGACAATAGTGAATTTGGTATTGCTGCATCGAGAATGCTGAAAGTGCAGAACGTCGAACAGGTAAATGGAAATCTCCATAAGGGGAGACTTCCGTTTACCTCAATGTAGTGCGGTCTCAGAGTTGGTATATTTAAGTAGTGGGGGGGGGGTTGCAGGGGGGCTTTCCCCCTGCCTACACCAGTTAGTTCTTTTTTTTGTTATTTTTTTTTTAATTGGCATTCGAAAATTGGATAATTCGATCATGTCAGTTTGACATTTAGTGATTCAAACTATTCAATTTTCGAAATGCTGATACAGACACAGATATGGGACCCCACAGGTTGGAAAGACTGGACGGTAAACCAATTCTTCTGCACAGGGTGGAGGGTAATCCCAAGAAAGGGCATGCTGTGGAAAATCACTGAGGAACATTAATCTGATCAATAAAGACAGTAAGCTCTCAGAATGGATTAATTGGATTAAGAGAGATATTTTATTCTTTATTGACATTTGAAATGTAAAAATGATAAAATAGAGGACTTTAACAAACTGCAAGTAAAATTTTACAACCGAAAGTTAATCTGGTGCCAATATCTCCAACCACAAACTTTCTTGTATAAAGAAGTTAAAGTAGCAAACGCTGCACACGATAAGTATGTCAAGGTAATTAAGAAGTATAAGATTGGCATTCATAAAAACAAACAAACAAAAAAAGATTGACATTCATCCATACAAAGGAGATCTACAATTAAAACTCTTCTTCCATGTAGATGGAAATATACCACCACCTACAGCTCAGGCAATTAGTAATAAATGTAGGGATTTCCCATTGACATGGACAATATGGAAGTACTTACAATACGATTTTAACAATAACCTTTAGACATGAACCAATTTACAACTTTTAAATTAGCAATATTCTCCTGTGAAGTTAAATAACTGGGGCATATACTTGACTGATATATGGTAGCATTGCAACTCCCCAAACGCAAACTATAACCATATGATATGGGGAACAATAATCAAAGCCTGTATGTGGGCAACCAGTGCTACTCTATTAGACCATATCTGTCCTAGATTTTGGTTATTTGGAATCACATCAACTTCCCCATACATTCCTACCCCTCAATGGAATATGGACTAGAATAGTAAGTGCATCTTTTACAGATTCTTGTTTAAGC